>NW_020945437.1:26117508-26310147 GCF_900497805.2 Vombatus ursinus
GGTGTGTCCCCTGTCCTTGGGAGCCCCCAGTGTATGTGGGGTGCATCTCCTGTCCTTAAAAGCCCCTAGTGTGTGTGTGTGTGTGTGTGTGTGTGTGTGTGTGACACACTTGCTGCCCTCGGGGAGTCCATGAACTGAGGGCAGGATGGGAACAGGGCAGGGACAACCTCGGAGAGTTTCCTCGAGATGGGTGAAAAGTGCTGAGTCCCCTCCTGACGCCCAGCTCCTGTATAGGTTCTGCCTGATGGTGAAGAAGGGCTACCGAGACCCCCCCTATCATAACTGGATGCACGCCTTCTCCGTCTCCCACTTTTGCTACCTGCTCTGTAAGAACCTGGAGCTGTCCAAATATCTGGAGTGAGTGGTCCCAGCCCCCAGCGCCATAGACTCCTCTCCCAGGGATCCCTCATTCAGCTGCACTGGAGGGAGTTGAGGGGACTGAGGCCCGGAGAGGGGAAAGAACCTATCCAGGGTCATGGAGAGAGTGAGGAGCAGAGCCTGGGCTGGAGCCCTAACCCTCTGACTCACCCTCTGCTTGAGCCGGAGGGCAGTTGAGTTAGAGATGATCTGGTTCTGTTCTGCCATTTTACAGATGAGGAACACTCTCCAAAGGTCAGAGTTAGCGGCAGGGGTGTGCCAGAGTCAGCGCCTCCCCTCCCACTCAGCTGTTCATTTTTCACCGTGAGCATTCCCACCTTGGAAATCAGCAAAGCCACAAATCAGCTCTCCATTTAGCATTTTGTTGATTGTCTAGGCCACAGGTGTCAAACATGTGGCAGGCTAGAACCAGATTAAAATGCAATCGGGAAGTATTTAACAAAATAAATAAAAATACAATAAAACTAAGTCAGTCTGTGGCCTGCAGGGTCCTTCTGTAGGGACTAGCAGCCACTGTTTCCATTTGAATTTGACATCTCTTGTCTAGACTTAAGAAAGTGATGGCAAAGATGCTGGGAATGAAAGATAGCTTCAATCCAGACCCTGCTCAAGAGAGTTTACAATCTAATAGGAAAGTCAAGTGCACAAATAACTATGATACAGGTGAGGGCCTGGCCATGGGCTGTGACAGGTGTGAGGTGAGAAAACTGTCTCAGCTGGAGGGATCAGGGCAGACTTCCTGGAGAAGGCAGGTCCTGGAGCAGTTGGGACTTGGAGGACCAAGGAAGGGGCTTGTCCAGGGCTCTGTCCACTGACTTGGGCTGTCTCTGCAGTTTGGAGGTATTCCCTCCCTCGGCCCTCGCCTTCCCCTTTCCTTAGAGAGTGGGAGGGGCAGCAGGAGGCTGGACCAGCTTCCCTCTGAGGCTCTCATCTCCTCCCTCAGTGACATCGAGATCTTTGCCTTGTTCGTCTCCTGTATGTGCCATGACCTGGACCACAGAGGCACCAACAACTCCTTCCAGGTGGCTTCGGTGAGCCTCTGGCCCTTCCCATGAGGAGTGGGAGGGGACGCTTCAGCTCTCTCCAACCAGTCATGGAATGGAATTGATCAGGACAGGCTTCCTGGAGGAGGGGGTGCCGGATGTGGGAGGAGGGTAGGGGGAAGGAGGACTGGTCCAACTCAGGGACTCAGAGAGGGTGAGGTGTGGGAGGAACATTTCTGGAGTCGGGTGAGTAACTCGGGAAAAGGCTTGCCCCGGGAGGTATGGGGTAGAAATCTGGATGCTCCAGGGGTGGAGCTGACAGCCGGATCCCCTGGGGACTTTTTCAGAAATCCGTGCTGGCCGCGTTGTACAGCTCTGAAGGCTCCGTCATGGAGGTAATAATTACAAAAATGACTCACTTACTAGTTGCTTTCCTCCCAACAGCTCTGTGAGGTAGGTGATGCAAGTAGTATCATCCCCGTGTTAGAAACGAGGAAACAAACCCAGAGAATGAAAGTGTCTTATCCAGAGTCTCACAGATAGGCAGTGGGAGGACCAGAATTCCACCCCAGATCTTCTGCTTCCAAGACCAAGCCCCTTCCCCTCCCACATGCTGCTTGTTTCCTGCCTGTCCCCACAGACTACTCCTCTGAGCTGGCATACAGCTCCAGGGAGACTGGCCTTTCCTCTTTCTCTCTGTTCTTCCCAGCTAGCTCAAAAGAGCCATAGGTTGGTTCTCCATACCTCACCCCCATCTTCCCCTTCTCCTCCCTCATACCTCTACCCCCAACCAACTCAGCACCCATAGAGAGGGTTTACAGAATACGCCTCATTCATATCTCACTGGGAAATAGATTTCGAGAACATTATAAGACGATTTTAGAGCCAGACGGGACCTGAGAGTCCAATGCCCTTTTCTTTTAAAACATGTTTTATTGGGGCAGCTAGGTGGCGCAGTGGAGAGCATGTCAGCCCTGGAATCAGGAGGACCTGAGTTCAAAATTGACCTTAGACACTTACTAGCAGTGTGACCCTGGGCAAATCACTTAACTCAGATTATCTCCTAAAACAAAACAAAAATGTTTTATCGATATTTTTCCTTCTTTTTTAAAATGTCTCTTCCCAATGACTTCTTACCTTTCCCCCCTCTCCTTCCTCTCCCTTTCCCACCTTCTTTCTCCAGTAAAGACACAGACTTGGGACTTAGAGGGCAGCAGTGGACCTACCCAAGGTTGCCTAGAAAGTGTCAGTCAGGACTTGAATACAGTGCTTTTTCCCGTATGCTGTGTGACTGTCCCAGAGTTGGTTTCAGGCCGAAAGGAACTCAGAAAACTTTATGAAGTATAGGTGACCCCTAGAAGTTCATTCCACCTCTTAACAGTGGAGAGGAAGTCGGAATAGATGGAAGGCAGTATAATGTGGTGGAAAAAAGCTTGTACTCCGTGTCAGGCAGCTTGCAGAGGGTGGGGAGCTGGGTCAGGCCTAGAATTTTCAAACTGTGCGACCCTTAACCTCTCTGTGCCTCACCTTCCCCATGGGTATGATGAAGGGGTTGGAATAGGCTGCCTTGGGAGGGAGGGGATTCTCAAACTCTAAAGGGCTTGAAGGAGCGATCAGATGACCACTTGTGATTAATCATAGGCTCATAGGGCTACAGCTGGAAGGGGCCTCAGAGGTCCAGAGCCCAACCCCTTCATTCTACAGGTAAGTAAATTGAAGCTGAGGGAGTGAGGTGATTTGTCAAGGTCCCACAGATAGGAAATGTCATCGGCAGATTTCAGAAGGGGGACCTCCACTCACACTCCAGAGTGTGGAGGAAATAGTTAACAAATGTTCCTTGTAGCTCAGGGATTCTGAGAAATCACTGAGGGAGTGAAAGAGACACATTTATTTCCAGGGGTGAGACTCTTCCTTGAATCACAAATGGGGACAGCTTCTCATTATCCAGTCATACAAATTAGAAGTGGGAGGGTCAGGACTTGAACTCAGATCTTCTTCAGAGCTCCTTCTCCCATACACTCTTATTTCTTCCCTTTCTATACCCATAGTTCCCCTGGGCTGACGTAACACCCACAGAGAGCCTGGGGGTCAGTCTGATTTTTTCTTTTTCTTCTCCATTATTCCTCAAACCTCATCTTCCCAGTTAACTCATCAACCAGACCAACCCAGTGCTAACAGCCCATGTTTCTTTGTCTATTGTGGGTCTCAGCATCCCTTCTTGGGAGTGGGGACAGTGGGGCAAAAGCATCCAGATAGGTACTTGCACAGGGCCCCATCCCTACCTCCTCTTTTCCCCACAGAGACACCACTTTGCTCAGGCGATTGCCATCCTCAACACCCAAGGTTGCAACATCTTTGATCACTTCTCCCGCAAGGTGAGAGATATTCAGTCTTGGGCCGTGTGTGTGTGTGTGTGTGTGTGTGAGAGAGAGAGAGAGAGAGAGAGAGAGAGAGAGAGAGAGAGAGAGAGAGAGAGAGAGTTGTGTGTGTGATATTCGGTGTCCTAGGGTTTGGGGGAAGAGGATGGGACAAACCAGAGTGGGGATGGGGGGAGGTGAGTAAGGCAGCATCAGGGTTTGGGGCATAGGAATCTGAGGGGTGGAAGATCTGGGGGCCCTGAGGGAGCTAGGCTGTGACATTGTGCCCATCTCCTGGTTCCCACAGGACTACCAGCGGATGCTGGATCTGATGAGAGACATTATCTTGGCTACTGACCTAGCCCACCATCTGCGCATCTTCAAAGACCTTCAGAAGATGGCTGAAGGTATACCTGTCAGAGACCCAGAAGCTAGGGGCGCTTCCCACCCTTCCTTTGTACTCCTTAGAGGCCCTGTGGATATTAGAGGTAGAGGTGATAGGTGGGGTGGAGGAGAAACTGATGATTTGGAAGCTACTACCATCCTGTTGGCCTGGAGAGAGTAGGTAAGGAGGAAGAACCCTTTGTAACAGATGTGCTTTTGGGTTTCAGGTCCCATCAGGGATCAGCATCCTGGGACACCAATTTTTAGTGCTTATCCAAGGGACATTTGCCTTCTGCTCCAGAGCTTTCATTTTTCACTACTTTCTAAAGACCGCTGGTCTCTGAATCCCAACTCTAGGTTCCCCTTGCACCTCAAGACTGGTCCTGAGCCTGTTTGGCTTCCTAGATTTACTCCACCCAGGCCCTAATCACCTTCCCCTCTCTCTGGATATGGTCACCTAACTGGACATCCTGGTGTGCCATCATCTGCTCCCCTCTCCCTCTTTTCCCTTGCCTCTGCACACTCCATAGTTGAGTATTTTCTTGGCTTGATTTACAAAGAAAAAAAAGAACAGAGAGATAGAAAGATTTAGGAATGATGTGCTAGAAGTGCATGCATCAGAAGCCCCCCCCCCACAGAGTCCTACACATCGATCTGGAGTGGGGATCTCAGGGTCCAACCCTCTCATTTTACAGATGAGTCTATGAGATTTAGGGAGGATAAGTTAATGCGTCACACATTAATGGTCACACAGGTGGTAAATGTCAGAGGTGGGATTTGAACCCAGGTCTTTTTATTTCATAGGCCCACTTTGACCAAATGCAAATGTTGACTTCCCCCCAGAGCTCATTTAAGGCAGTGTTAGGGCTCACCTTCCTCTGGCTCCCTAGAGCATACACTCTTGGCCAATCCTGATGGCTTTGTCCTCCACCCACAGTACTGGGTCATCCTTCAGGTGAGAGAGAGCTAATTGTATCTCTGCCCCCTAAGGTGCAAAAAGGGAATGGGCCAGTTCTAATCACCCAGAAGCAATGTGGTATAGTGGAAAGAGTGATGGATTTGGAATCAGAAGACTGATTTCAAATTCCGCCTCTGACACTTATTACTTGTGTGACCTTGGGCAGGTCACTTGACACCTCTGGGCTTCAGTTTCCTCATCTGTATAATGAGGGAGTGGGGCTAGATGGCTTCGAAGGTCTATTCCAACTCTAAATCCTCACATACATCCATAGTCCATAATTTGAATCAATGGGTATTCTACATTTCCATGAATGCTGAACCTCCCCTTACTGTCTCCTTAGCAGACAAATTCCATGAGTTGTTATGAGCAGAAGCATCTCCTCCTGTCCATCTCCCTGGTGCTAAGTCCTGGAATGACAGACAAACCCCACAGTTCATCTAAGGCTCAGTCCTGGAAGGCTTCCCAGCTTGCTAAGACCTGTCATAACCTGTGCTTGCCTGGTTCAGCAGGAACAGGCCCTTTGAGGCTGGGATGGGGATATGTATGTAAGGGTGCAATACTAGTCTATGACCACCAGGCATCAGCATCACTCTCATGTCTACAGAAGTGATCCCTTATAAGAAAGAGGAGAAGTCCAGAGGTTTAATATTTTATTTTAATATTTTTTGGGGGTGTCATGCCTCCTCTCTGTGTGTGCCCCAATACTGTCTCTCTCCCGTTTCCTACCTGCAGTGGGTTATGACCCAAAGAATAAACAACACCACAGCCTTCTGCTCTGCCTGCTCATGACCTCCTGTGACCTCTCAGACCAGACCAAGGGCTGGAAGACCACGCGGAAGATTGCAGTGAGTGCCCCTCTCCCCCTTTCCCTGCAGGCAGTACTGTCTGCATCTTGCAGCAGCTCAGGACCCGGGCCCTGAGGAGCGACCTTAGGCAGATGGCTCAGCCCTCAGCGCTGGGGGATCTTCAGGGAGGACGGAGCATCTGAGTGGGGCCATGAAGGATGGGTAAATTTCTGCAAGTGAAGCTGGGACTGGGGCAGGGGTCACACTGTCCTGTCAATCAACATATCAGGAATCCCGTCAGCAGTGAACACGGGAGATCACTTCTGTTACAAAACAAAAAGACCTGTTCACTGCCTCCTATGGGCAGGGCCACAGGCTGTGCTGTGATATGGGGAAGGCAGACTGGTAAGAGATGACCTCCAGGCTTGGAGAGCGCCAGCCTTGACAGAGAATCAGACAGATGTAATACCAGATGGTGTTCAGCGAGGGTGAGGTCACTTATATGGCTAGAGATCAAAGAAGACTTCATGGGAGGGGGGCACCTGGGCTAAGCCTTGATTATTGATATATTGATAGGAGAGACATCAGCAGAGAAGAGGGAGGAAGGCATGCTCAGGATGAGCAAACTGTGGTGGGGCAGGAAACGGGGATGAATAAATCCCAGAGCAGAATGTCAGAACTTAAAGGGATTTTTGGCATTGAATTTGGACAGACCTGGGTTCAAATCCCAGTTCTGCTATTCACTAGTTAGGTCAGAGAGTCAATAAACATTTATCAAGTGCCAGCCATGAGCCAAGCACTGTGATGAGTGCTGGAGATACAAAGAAAGGCGAAAATCATCCTTGTTCTTGCTACACTCTCAGTCTAATGGGAGAGGCAACATGCAAACTAGGCAGGGGGTACATATGTGTATACACACACATGTATATAAGTATATATGCATATGTGTGTGCATATACACACATGTATATATGTGCACGCATATATACATATATGCTTATATTTGTGTATATGGACACAGGTGGTACAGTGGATAGAGTGCTGGGCCTGGAGTCAGGAAGACTCATCTTGCTGAGTTCAAATCTGGCCTCAGACACTTCCTAGCTGTGTGACTCTGAGCAAGTCACTTAACCCTGTTTGCCTCAGTTTCCCCATCTGTAAAATGAGCTGGAGAAGGAAATGGCAAACCACTCTAGTATCTTTGCCAAGAAAACCCCAAATGGGGTCACAAAGAGTCAGACAGGGCTTAAAAATGATAGCATGTGCACATGTATCCATGTCCATACACACATGTATGTGTATATATGTACACACATATCTGTATATATTACACACACGTATGATAAAGTAGAGATAATCAGCAGAGGGAAGCCACAGAAATCAAGGGGGATCAGTAAAGGTTTCTTGTAGAAGGTGAGATTTTGCCTGTGTGATTTTAGGTGAGTCATTTCCCCTTTATTGTTAGCATGTTTTGCCTCTTTGGAATAAGGGCTTGGACTAGATGATCTCTAAGGTCCTTAAATTTTTTTAATTTTTGTTTCAATTAGCAAGAAATCTATTTTATCTTCCTCTCATCTCCCCACCCACAATTAGGAAAAAAGAAAAACAAAATCTTTGTAACAAGCATGCATTGTCAAGCAAAACAAATCCCTGCATTGACCACATTACGATCTGTATACTGAGTGCCTCTCCTTCTTCTCTTTTAGAAGGTGAGAAGTGATCTTCTCCCATGGTCACTACTGATGGGCGTCCTCGTATGTTGGTTGACATGACAGTGTGACCCTTGACCCAAGGCATGCTTCATCACGAGTCCATGAATCCTACTTGGCTGTTGTGTTATCAGAGTACTCTAACATCCTTTCCAGGCCAAAATCTTACGATCATAGAGGTCAATTTTCTAATTTTACTGAGAAGGAAACAGACACAAAAATGACTTGTCCAGGATCATAATTTAAGGGGCAGAGCTGGAACTTGTCTCCTCCTGATTCCCAGGGACTCAAAGGGTTTTCCAATCCCATCAGTCCCCCTTATTCTGAAGGGATCACACATTGGTGTTGTCAGGAGGGACCCTGAGATCAGAGTAAGGGGCCCAACTTGGTCCCTGAATCAGCTTCTTGGGGAGCAGGGGAATCAAGAACATTTGGGAGCTTATGGGTCTGCATTATACTTTCAGGAGCTGATCTACAAGGAGTTCTTCTCACAGGGAGACCTGGTATGTGTGTCCTCCCACCTCATGCATGGGTCAAGTGGCTGACAGGAGCTGGGAGTATCCTCAGTTCCCAACCTAACCCCGCCATGGTTAGGGCCAGAGTTCTAGGACTCTTGGGCAGCCATGGGGAGGAGGGAGGCTGGTCAGAGTAGGCTCTGCTTCCCCTACTCAGTTAGGGGGAACTCTTTGTGTTTGGTGGAAGGTGGCTGAGGACCAGGAAGGGGGCAATAGGAAAGAAATGCCCTGTCCTCATGAGGCTCCCATTCTTAGGGGGGGAAAGGGCTCCCCCTCCCAGGGATCCTGTGGTTTGAGGTGGGGAGAACATGGCTAGTATCTTTAGGGAGCTCCTAGCCTGAGGGGAAGTCAGGATGTCTGCCCGTAGGGAATCCCCAGAATCCCTAGAAAGAGAAAATGGCACATGCCAGCCTTCAGTGAGGGGCAGGCCAGGCCTGGCCTGACCTGACCTGTGGGAAGTTTCTGGTCTCCCCAAACTGAGTTTTGATTGGGGTAGCCATTCTAAGATATGGGGGTGTAGTAGGGACCTGGGACAGAGCTGGTGCTGGTTGTGTCTTTCCCAGGAGAAGGCCATGGGTAACCGGCCCATGGAGATGATGGACCGAGAGAAGGCTTATATCCCTGAGCTCCAGATCAGCTTCATGGAGCACATTGCCATGCCAATCTACAAGTGAGTGCGCATAGCAGCCTTGCCTCCCTGTACCCAACGCTACTGAGAGGGCTGGGAAGCAGCAGTTCAATTGGATTCAATTTGGCACACTTCAGTCATTGTGCTGGGCTACAATGATGGGGAGGGAGGGAGAGAAGAGAGAGCGAGGGAGAGAGAAGGAGAGAAGGAGAGAGAAGGAGAGAGGGAGAGGGGGAAAGAGAGGGAGAGAGGGAGAGAGAGAGTTATTCCTATAGTTAAGGAGCTCAGTCTAGTATTGGGAGGTTGGGGAAAGGGAGTTAAGATATGTACACATAATTGTAATACCAGGCAGGCAGGGATAGGAGAGTCCAAGAATGCAGATGCGTGGATGTGAGGAACAAAGAGGAGGAAAGGATCACTTCTGTTCAGGGGTAGTAGTGATGGGGGAAGCTTCATAGATCACACGGGTCACACTTAACCTGAGTTTTGCAGATGGTCAGGTGAGATTTCAGCAAGAGGTGATGGAGAAGGGGAGCATAGTCCAGGCATGGGGATATGACATGAACAAAGGTGTGGAGGCTGGAAAGTTTGATTGATGTTTAGGAAAGGATAAATCATCTCTTTCTCCTTGAATTGATGGACCATAAGGTGTGGAGATGGGTTGGGAGGAGGAGATGAGGTTTGAGACCAGCCTAGAGGGCTGTGACTGAAAAGTTGGGGAAGGGAGTGTGGGACAGTGGGAAGAGGACAGTATTTGGAGTCAGAAGAACTGGGGCTTCCTCTGCTGTTTGCTGCCAGTGTGACTCTGGACAAGTCACCGAACTTCTCTGGGCCTGTTTCCTCATATGTAAAGCAAGAGGGGATTGGACTAGATGCACTCTGAACTCTCTCCCAGCTCTAGGGATAGGATTTTAAGGACTCTCTCTCCCATGGGCTGGGGGGAGCCACAGCAAGTTCTTGAGGAGGGGAAGGGCTGGTGTGTAATGAGTGAGGCGGCTGTGCAATAGTGTAGAGGAGGACAGGCCATGAGGAGGCTGCCGCTTGGGCTTAGTTGGGGCCCATGGGAGGAGAGAAAATGGGATGAGTGTGGAGATGTTGGGAGAGAAGGGCCAGAAGCTAGAGGCTGATGGGATGCAGACATGAGGCGAGGTGAGGTGATGGAGAATGGCTTGTCAGGAGGGAGCAGGTTTGAGGGTGGCGGTGGGGGATGTAGCTTAGATCTCACTCTGCAACCGTGTTCCCTTGAGGTGGGTGTGGTCTTGGGTCCTGGGCCTTGGTGTGTCTGCTCTCCAAAGGTCCTGGCTCAGCCCCATCCTCCTCATCCCCCGCCCCACAGGCTGCTGCAGGAGTTGTTTCCCAGAGCTGCGGAACTGTATGAGCGAGTGGCCACCAATCGGGAACAGTGGACCAAGGTGTCACATAAGTTCACTATTCGAGGCCTGCCCAGCAACAACTCTCTGGACTTCCTGGATGAGGAATATGACATTCAGGAGCCGAGTGATGATGGTGACAAGGTCAATGGGTGCTGCAAGTTGGATGCGGAAGAGTGAGACTCTCCCCTTCCCTGTGGGAGCAGGGAAGGGAGGAGCAAGAGAAAGGACATTCCTGCCTCCCCTCCCCCTTCCCCCCCAACCCAGAGACCCCTTTTTAAAATTCGTCCTTAGCTTCTGGCTTGGACGATCATGTTTATTTAAAATATTCTAGATGCCGTCTCCTCTGCCCCCACCCCCAGCCAGGAACTGAGGGGACCTTGGGGGCGACATGGCATCAGCGCTTGGTATCCCTCTCTCTGGGGGAGTCTTGGATCCCATTTTCCCCTCTGGCTGGATCTTTCTCCAGACTCACTCACAATTCACCTTATCCCTCGGGGCAGCCTGGGTGATTTCTCCAAACATTACCTGATTAGTTCTATTGGCTTGGGGCCCCTCCTGGATCTCTGGGGATTTGAGAGGGAGTGCTGTGGTCATTACGGATCTGACCTTGCAAGGGCTGAGTGAGCCATGGTGGAGGGGTGAGGAGTCAGGAAAAGAAGAGGAAGGAATCAAGTTTATTATCGACTTGGGAGGTGTCAGGGAAAAATCAGGAGGATGGAGCCGATCCTCCAGTCCAGCTCCCTTATTTTATGGAAGAGGAAACGGAGGTTCAGAGTGGGGAAGGAACTTGTCCAAAAGTCACAAGGTGGTTAAGTGGCAGAATTGGGATTTGAACCCAGGTCCCCTGATTCTCAGGTCCAGGTTCTTTCTGCTGTACCATGCTTTGTCCCATACATGGGATGACTAGCACGAATGCTATAGAGCTTAGTGCTCTGAGGGTTACAGAGCACTTTCGGCACCACCACCCTATGAGGCAGGTAGTGCAAGTACAATTATCCCCTTTCTATAGATGAAGAGACTGAGGCCCATCAAAGTTAAGTGACTTGCCCAGGGCTCCTCAGCAAGTAAATACCAGAGGGAGGATCTGAGCCCAGATTTCTCCTGACTCTGAGTTTCCAGGGCACCATACTTCCTCTTGTGAAGACAGGGTATGGGGTCTCAGACCTCCTCCTCCACTCATCCTTAGTCATGTCTTTTGATAGCTCTGACGCTGCTCTACCAAGGCAGCTCTCTGAACTTGCGCCCTGCCCCAAAGTTCAGGGGAGAAGCCCAGCCATCCCCAAGGAGGAGGCCAGTAGCTCCTTCCACCCCCCAGGCTCAGGGTGTGAAAGCAGAGCCAGCCCATTCCCCACTGCCCAGGGAAAACAAGGGAGGCAATTTGTCATGGCTAGTACAAATTGGAGTGGAGGATTGAGAGCCCTCCTTCTCCTCTCTGCTCCCCCTCCAAAGGGCTTTCAACTGGGCAGCAGCCAGAGAGACAATGTGATTTCTAATAGTGGGAAGGACGTTGGATGGGGAGTGAAGTGATGGATTCTATCATTGACTGGCTGCCCGGCCTTGCCTCTCTGGGTTTCATAGGATCATGGGATCGTAGATTTAGAGGCAGATGCTTCCTTATCTATAAAATGAGGTAGTGGTGGGTGGGAAGAGGACTGGACTTGGTGACCTCCAAGGTTATGGCCACATTTCTGTGGCCTTGTGGAGACCCAGGAGTGAGGCCTCATCACACTTTGACAACTTTCCCAGAGAGAGCCACAGGCCCTAGTGGATCCCGGGGACCAGGGCACATCCCCATCACACCAGGACTTCTTAGACTTCTAAGTACAGGCCCCGGCCAGTGAGCAGCAGCCCTGGGCCCTCTGACCCCTCTCCACTTCCATCCCCCGGACAAATCATCAGCTTCTCAGGCTTGGGATCTCCATCCCTTTCTTGCAGCCATCCAGAGAGAGGGACCCAGTCCTTGAGCCCCTCTGGGCCTTGCTGCATATCTGTGGCTTCAGCCACAGCTGGGACTGGACTCTCCTCTATCCTGAAGGCCATATACACCCCCTTCCCCCTCCCCCTCTGGCCACTGCCCAAGGTCTTGGGGAGATGCCATAGGAAACAAGGATTCGGCACTCCTGTCCCTATCCCGTTTCTCTCTTTTTCTGTCTTGTCTCTGTCAGTGTCTCTGAGTGGGTGTTGTTTGGGCTGGGGCAGAGCTGGGCAGGGAGGGTTCGGGGTGGGGGGGTGGGGAGAGAATGGGTTCATTTGCCTTATCTATTCTGAGTTGCCTTTAGAGAGACTCTTTTTTTGTATCTGATTATGTAGGGCTCTGTGCAGATGTTGTAAATGGTCCTGTTGGCTGATTGCTTTGTACATGAGAATAAATCTATTTCTTTCTATCAAATCCCTGGAGAGGACCTTTTTTTAAGGGCTGGGCAGGGTATGGAAGGGTGAAGAGGTGGTCAAGGGGTGGGGAAGGAAGCAAATGGGATTTTTTCACCCATTACACACTGGTGCTAAACAGAACAAGCCCAATTCTTCTTCCAAATAACAAATGAATGCTTGAATATACCTTTACTCCCTGCCCTGTCCCCCCATCCCAATATCTCCTCCTCGGTAAACAATCCCAGATCCTTTACATAGTCCTCCTCTGGCATGATCTGAAAGTATTTCACCATCCTGTGAAAGGGAGTGGACTACAAAGCTGTTAGTTTGCACCTATGCCCCATAGTGTGCCCTGGCATGTGCCTTAAACCCAGAACCCAAGAGGTTAAACCATTGGTGAAGCTCAAAGACAAAAGGGAAATGGAATAAACACACCAAAAGCCTCAATAGAAAGAACAAGACAATAAATTCTAAAGACTCCCCAAAGAACAGGGAATGGAAGCAAGAAACTCCCAGATGGTTCAAATGAGGCATACAATTTATAAAAGAAGATATAAGGAGATTTAGCTAAGCCTGCAGAGGAATAACCAGGGCAAGAATCAGAGCACAAAGGGGACCCTGAAGTTCTGTCCCTCGGAATCAGCAGAGTTTCCCAGCTGGCTGATAGGGGCTGAATCCAGCAGTGTTCTCTTGTTGCTCTGACTCAGACTGGAGGTGAGACAGGGGAATGGGGCAGCAATCAGACTTTGCCCTGGCCTAGACCACTTTTAAAGTACTGAAAGCTGTCTGTCTCGAAGACCCTGGAATAACGTAACATTCAATAGCCCAAGAAAGCAGAAACAGGACCACCCAGATCTTTCCCCTAGAGTGTGGCAGAGCCCAACCCTCACATCAGGTCTGGAGTCAGGAAGTAGGCTGGAAGGATGAACAAACAAAAGAGAATCCTACCATCAAAAGCTATCGTGGAGCCAAGATGGCAGAGTAAAAGAAGTGACTTGCTTGAGCTCTCCCCCTTACCTTCCAAATACCTGTAAAAAAATGACTCTAAAAAGCTATTGTGGAAACAGGAAACCAAGATGATGGAGAGGAAAGAAGCAGCTTTCTTCCCTTGGACCTCTTGTCTTAGCTTTTTCCTGGTAGGGTCAAGCTTGACTTTGGCTCCTCTCTTCACTGTGTGGCCTTCCATTGCTGTGGCATGCATGTTTTCTCCAGCACAGTTTCCCCAAGCTGAGCCGCCTCAGCCTTCCTAGTTGGGGTGTGTGAGAGGCTTGTCCTGAGTATACTGCTGGGGGAGGTCTAGTTCCATTTCCCTGGGCATGGAAATGCCTTCCATTCTAACTTGCCCTGCCTACTATATCTCTGCTCCTTTCTATCATCACCTCCCCCACCAGTTGCAATTGTGTGGCTGGACAGGACCAATATTTCCCTCCTTTTTGAAGGAGTGTGTGTGTGTGTGTGTGTGTGTGTGTGTGTGTGTGTGTGTGTGATTGAGTCCTGGGGAAGACTTTTTCTGACAACCAGAGCTATCCAACACTAGAAAAGGCTGCCTCATCCCTAGAAGTGTTCAGGTGGAGTCTGGGGGACTCACCTTACCCCCACCCACCAATCAGGCTTTAATAGAAGAGATTCCTGCCCTAGTTGGGAGGCTGGACTAAGTGACTTTTAAAGTTCCTTCCAGAATGGGTTTCTATTGCGCCAACTACTCTCTGAGTCTGGCACATGGAGATATCTCACACTGTGGATACCATTCCCACTCAGTGGTGTAGGAATCAGAGGCTCAGACTGGCCATAGCAGGGGTGTGTGGGGGTGGCAAAGTCATCAGAATGGACAATATGTTAATTTTTCAAAGACTTACTAAGAGATTGAGTAAGTAAGCCTTCTGGGCCTTAACTGAGTTGCTCTGAATGAAAACATTCGCCTCCTGGTGGCCAGCCTTCTGTGGATGAGTTTCTCCATGCTTAGCTAGCTAGGCTGAACCTCAGATAACAAACACAGTCTGTCACAGGGCCCATTCTTGAAGCTTTTCCATCTTGGCAGGGTTTTCTAGGGCTTGTAATCTGCTGGCATGGGTCTCTGAGACCAGAGAATCCTAACCTTTTTGTGTGCCATGGATGCCTTTGACAGTCTGGTGAAGGCAATGGGCTCCTAATGCATTTAAATTAATAAAATAAAACACACAGGATAATAAAGGAAGTCACTATATTGGAATGTAGTTATCAAAATATTTAAGAAACAACCTCATGGACCCTAGCTTAGGAATTGCCCCCCCCATAGGATTATAAAATATAATTTGGAAAGATACCTTAAAAATAATACCAGATAATCCCTTGTTTTTACAAAGGAGAAAAATGAAGCTCTGAGAGGTAGAAATGATTTGCTCAAGGTCACATTAGTACAAAGTTCCAGACCAACTTTCTGGGGATTCAAACTGTGAGAGATTAAGGTACTTGCCCAGAGTCACATGGTTAGTAAGTATCTGAGGCAGAATTTGAATTTAGGTTTTCTCACCTCCAAGGCCATCCAATATGCCACTTAGCTGCCTGGGGTATGTAGTTGACCAAACGTGGTAGAGATTTAGGATATAGGGCAGAGACTAGAGTTGATGGGATTGAAACTTTGGAGATTATGGTACAAAGGAGCACCATTCCTAGTCCTAGGGCCTTCTCAACTTTGTTAGCTGGCTCCAAAATCTATAG
The DNA here is from genome assembly GCF_900497805.2 of Vombatus ursinus. Taxonomy (NCBI): domain Eukaryota; kingdom Metazoa; phylum Chordata; class Mammalia; order Diprotodontia; family Vombatidae; genus Vombatus; species Vombatus ursinus. The sequence goes on from NW_020945437.1 coordinate 26,132,649, forward strand.
CCCATCTGGGCTTCATTTTCTGCTACCAAGAGGAAAATCAGGCACATGGAGCTTAGCTCAGTGTCTTACATATAGTAAGTGCTTAATAAATATTTGTTAGTTGACTGGGGCTCTTTTTTTGTACCCTAATGTACTTGTTTATGATCTTGAGACTGCTGGCCTGTCTTTCAAACAGAGATAGAATAAGTGTGCCACTCCTCCTCCTCCTCCTTCTTCTTAATTCTTCTTCTTCTTCTTCTTCTTCTTCTTCTTCTTCTTCTTCTTCTTCTTCTTCTTCTTCTTCTTCTTCTTCACCTCCTCCTCCTCCTCCCCTTATCCTTCTCATCCTGCTTCTCTTCCCCCCTCCTCTTCCTCCCCTCCTTCTTCTTTTCCTCCTTCTCCTCTTCCCCCCTCAATGTAATTATAGTTTCCTCTCTGACAATTGAGTACCAATAGAAACAGTCCTGGGACAAATCACTATTTCTGCTATTATTATTTTATAGCTAATGTTCAGACAACAGTAGGGGTTGATAAAATATCTGCCTTTTGTATTTGGCTGATCCTCTGTAGGATTACAGAAAATATATGGAGAGGTTGAATGATTTGTCCTAAGGTCACCCTCATTTTAAGTGGCAGAGCTGGGATTTATGCCCCTGTCCTCTGGCTACAATTCCAGTGCTCTTCCCTCTGTGCCATGCAGTCTCCAATACTATTATTTCTCATAAATAGAATTATTTTTCTTCTGCTATTCCTTCCACAAGACAGCCCATCTCCTGACACCATGCATATTCACTGGCTGTCCCCTTTGTTCAGATTAATCTCCCTCTTCCTCCTCTCCAACTCCCGGCTTCCCAAGTCTTAGCTAAAACCCTGCTTTCCTAAGAAACCTTACCTATTTCTTCTCTCTGTTGATCATCTTCAATTTATCCTATATCTATCTTGCTTTAATATGGTTGTTTACATATTGTCTCCCTCATTAGGTTATAAACTCCTTGAGGACAAGAACTATTTTTGCTTTTCTTTGTATCCCCAGAAACCAGCACTATGTATACCTGACATTTGATTAATGCTTGTTGATTTGTCTTGATTCATGACTGTAGTATCCTCCTCACTTCAATGGTTTAATTCTTCCTGTTCATCCTTTAAGGCACAACTCAACCTCATATGGGAGGCCTTCTTTGACCCCTATAATTGGTTAAGAACTTTCTCCCTGGGACTTCCCATAGCATTTTTTCACCATTCAGATTCACTTTTCACATAATATTATCCATTATAATTCTCTGTGCATCTTATGCCCACCTTATCCAAAGTTCGCATCTCTTCCACAAACAACAGTTGCTTACTAAATGTTTATTGAATGAATAACAGCTTACCTTTAAATCACACTTCATAGTTTATCAAGTGCTCTCTGTCTCTTTATACACATATATATACATACATGTATATGTAATATATATATATATATATATACATATGAAATCTCATTTGATATACATAACAGACCTTTGAGTAGGTATGTTAGGTTGATTATCACCATTTTACAAATGGAAAAACCAAGAGTGGAAGAAACATGTCAATAATAACACAACTAGTAAGACCAATACATGGGATTTGAACCCTTGACTTCTGACTCTAGATACAGTGCTCTTGCTATCCCACACTTCCCTCTGGTGTTGCTGAGCCATGGGACTTCATATACATTGTATGACTGATTCACAGTGTTTAGTGATGTCGTCTCCTTAGTTCTGTAGCAGTTCCATTTCATACCACATCCCTGTAACCCAGAATTCATACCAGTGTTTTCCTCTTAGTCTCTAGCCTGCTATCCTAATTCCTACTCCCTATTAGGACACAATCCAACACCTATTGCCCCCATTGCTCAGGCCCAGTATTCCTCAAGGCATTTAAAAGCATTTTCTATTGGGCAAAAATGTGGACCATAGAAATGTTGTCCATACCCCTGTGCTTAACTATAAATGCTTTAATTAGGTGCTCACTCTGGCAGAAGAATACCTGCTTGACCTCTGACCCCTCATTGTATGACATTATGAGGATCAGAAGATGTTTGGCTACAGTGTCCAAAAGAACATTTCCTGTAGAATTGGCAAAGACCAAGGATCCAGGAAGTTCTGAGATGTGAAAGTAGAAAAAAAATACTGGAGTTAAAACACCTGGGCTCAAGTCCACACTCTGACATTTACTAGCTGTGTCACATTGGACAAGTCATTTTGCCTCTCTAGGATTTGTAAAAAAGAAGAGGTTGGGAAAGATGATGAATGAAGTTCCTTCTAGCTCTGAATTCTGTTATGATCTCACAATCTCTAAGGTTCTTTCCAAGTTTAAAAGTCCATAATGTGATCCTGTTTTGCTGTGAGAATGTGGGCAAATTACTTAATTTCTAAGAACCTGTACCCTAATCTGTAAAATGGGGTTGATTTTTCTTACTCTGCTTCCCTCACAAGATGTTGTAAAGATCAATTATGATATGATATATGAAAAATCCATTCATAAGAATGTCATTGGATCAGACTGGGATGGACTGTTTAGGACCATGGAGAGTTTAGAGTATAGCAGATATTGGGGGGAGGGGGTGGGGGATCTAGACAAACCAAAAACTACTCCTACCCCTAAAGACATTTAAAGCTGTCCCTGAGACTATCTTCCTATTCATATTCTTCAATTGCCCTTCCCTTTAAGTAATTAAAACCTCTTTGAATTAAAAGGCCAATTTTGGGCAAAGGTTCTATTTGGTTGTTCAGTCAATTAGTTGTGTCTGATTCTTCATGATCCCATTTGGGGCTTTCTTGGCAAAGATACTGGAGTGGTTTGCCATGTCCTTCTCCAGCTCATTTTACAGATGAGGAAACTGAGGCAAAAAGGGTGAGATGACATTCCAAGTCACGCAGCTACTAAGTGTTTGAGGCTGGATTTGAACTTAGGTCCTCCTGACTCCAGACACTTTATCCACACCACCACTTAGCTGCCCCTGAAGAAGTTTCTATAGTGAGCCTTGTTTCTGCTTACCCTCACCCAAATCTGGTCCCATGACAAGTGAGTTATCAGAATCATAAAATATTAGCGCTAAAAGAGATCTTAAACTGATTGAGCCCCCTTCATTTTACAGTTAGGAAACCAAAGCCTAAAGAAATGAAGTGACTTGCCCAAGGTCACATATTTAATGTCAGAGCCAACACTGTTTGCTTAGGATTGGGTTGGGTAACTCCATGTGTATGTAATAGTGTATATGTAATACACATATGTATGTATACGTAATATACATAATAGTAATATGTAATAGTGACTACTCTTGTTGTACTACTAATAGTGACTACTGGCCCAAAAGCCCAGTGTGTTACATTTTACCCTTCCCTCAGGGTTCTCTGGTACTCTTAATAGAGTTGGGAGGATCTCTCTTCTCTACTATTGCCTCAAGACCCTACTGATTATGTCATCTTAATTTTTAGGGGTCCTAAAACTTCATTTTCATTTAACCACTGCAGAGTCAGATTAGATTTTACAAAGTTATATCTGCTTCAAAGGTATGGCAAGAACAAACGTTTAAGCATCTCCCCCAGCACCTACCCTACCTCAGTCTCTGGGGAAAGGAGAGGGATTAGGTTCACACTTTCACTTAGTTCCTATATATCATGGTCCCACCAAGTTACAAGTCCAAAGCCCCACTGGGCTTACATACTGGTACTTTGGCTTCTCAGGGCTTCCCAGCCCAAGTAATAGCAACATCGGGCCTAGAATCTTGGCTCCAAGGTCACCAATGCTCAGGTTCCCAGGTCATAGACTTGACGGCTTATGCCTGGAATTGAAAAAGATAAATGAAATAGACCAGAGGTTTCCAAACTTATTTGGCCTACTGTCCCCTTTAAAAAAAAATTACTCAGCATCCCCCTGGAAATGTTTAACATTTTAGGCATTTAACTTTAACTTTTTTTTTTTGAAATTTGTGTCATTTCAAAAAAATATATAAAATATATATTTTAAAATGATGCATCTTAAATTTAGTAATTTATTGTAAATTTGTATTGTAAATTTTTTCTGCATTGAAATTTTGATGATGCAATATTGTGTCATGTAACCACATAATGTCATTTGTAAACAGGTCATTATATGCACATATTCCTGCTGATGCATGATGGACTTCCCCACAACATGCTCACCTGCCAAGACTTGCTTGTTAAGACCTGTGGGTGGACTTGACCACTGATTGGTTATAACTTGCATTTTGTATGTTTATTTGGAAAATAACATAATCACTATGACTTTAACTCTGTCACACAACAGATGAAACATGTATGAATATCAAAATTTTCTTCTTTTTTCTTCTTTCCTTATGCTTCCATTATCCTCTTATTTTTATTAAATGCCTCCCAATTGCACTTAAGGCTACAACTGCCCCCCCCATCATTCCAGCACCCCCAGGGGGCAGTATTGCCCACTTTGGGAACTTATTTAATGGACCAAAACATCTAATCCAATTCTTGTGGCCACAGGGACAAAGATAGGTGTTGGAGGGAGGTGAACCTACCACCCCAACACTTAACTTGGTGCATGGTACCCATGCAGTGGGCAAATAGGACCTTCACCCCTGACTGTAGCTGGAAAGAGAGAGAGGTGCTGATCCAGTCTGGTAGTTTAAAGATGTAACCAAGGCTGTGCAGTCAGTGGGAAGAAGCATTTCTTACTCATATGTTAGGGAAATACAGAATGTCTTGTCCTGACTCTTCTCACATGGGTGCCTCCATTTTAGATAATCTGGGCATGATCAAAGCCTGGTTACATAATCACAGACAGTCACACCTGGAAAGGTCCTCCTCAGAGGTAATTGAGTTCAGCTCTTCCCGGAGCAGGATGGAAGGGGAACGTCATCTGTCTTTACAAACATTTCTCAGTAATATTTGACCAATGATTCTGTAGCTCCATTTGAGCTCAAGCACGGGCTAAGCACACAGTCGATGCTCATTGATCCTGGATAATTTACTGGTGGAGCTTTATTTTAAGGCCAGCCTGAAAAGGCAACTCATATTCTCTCACATATCAGGCCTGCTCTGTGGTGCTAATGGATGGACCCTACATCATAGCACTTCAGAAGTGGTTACCCAAAGGACCCCATTAATCTTAACCTTTATCAGCTCTGCATTCCCAATCTCCAGGAAGGCCAAGAATATGAACAACTTATACTTTCCTCTTTAAGAAAAAAATGGCCCTCTCAACCCCATAAATATCCTGGAGCAGGAGGGAAATGCAAAATAAATATCAGGCTGACTTTTCCTCTGTTGGTATAAAGACATAAACATCCTTCTTACTTCTTGCTCAGTGGTCCCCTAGTGAGGGAACAGAGGTGAGGAATCCAGACAGGGTTCTTGGTGTCTGAGGATGGCCCACTGAGAGAGGCATAAATAATAATTTGATAAGATCATTTGTCAAGGGACATTGGTAAGTAAGTTGATCTTGGAGTCAGGAAGACCTGAGTTTGTATCCTGCCTAAACCACTTACTATCTGTGTGACCCCCGACAAATCACATCAATTCTTTCAGCTAAAGATTCATCTTCTATAAAATGGGAATAGTAATGATAATACTTACTTCCCAGAGATGTTATGAGGTTCAAATAAAATAATATGTATAAAGCTTTTTGCAAATCTTAAATTTCTCTATAAATGGTAGTTATGATGATGATGCTCTTTTGGGGGAATGTGTTCAGCTTCAAGACCTTCTCTTCCATCTGTTCTCTATGTATCCTAAGGACAATGACTGTTTTTGCCTTTCCTTGTATCCCCAGCACTTAGCACAGCATAGTATATACTTAATAAATGCTTGTTGATTGATGGATTGAGGTAATGGGAACCCTTTGCCCACATTTCCTTGCCTTTCCCTTTGCCAGTAATTAGGCACAAATGTGGATATAATACTAAAAATGTTTTCCATGTCATCAGAAGACTTCCTGATAGGCTGAGGTGAGTCTTGGATTATAGGATATAAACTCAATCCAGAGTAAATTAATATGGGAATATGTGAGGGTGGGAGATTCCATTTTTAAATATTCCAGGCTGAGGGTGGGTCATGGACCAAGCCAGGCCTAAGGAATCAGAGCACAGTAGAATTGCTTAGGAAGTTTAGGGAGACCTCCCAGTCTGGGATGAGGTAGTCTTTTCTGTGCATATCTAATCATTTTATTCAGAGATCTTCTTTTTTAAAATGAATTTTATTGACATCTTTTACACAATCTACATTTCTCACTAGATCTTTCTTCCTTCCCTCCCAGAGAACCATCCATTATAATAAAGATATTTTTTAAAGAGAAAAAGAAAAAATGTTCCACAAAACTAACTAAAATCTCAACAAAATATCATGTTAAACGTAACATTCCACATCGATGGTTTCCAGCTTTGGCAAAGAAGTTGGAGATATCTTTTCATAACTCCTTTTTGGGGTTGAACTTGGTCAATATAATTTCACAGAAATTAGTTTCTGTTGTGTTTTTTGGGTTCTTTTTATTCCCGATATTAGAATCATCATGTATATATTGTTTTCATGGGCAGGCTTCACTTTACTTTGCATTCATTCATATAAATCTTTCTGTGATTTCTTTTATGATGTTTAACATCTCTATTCTCTTGTAAAGTCTTTGAAAATGCATGCTTGTAATCTGGAGTGTATAACTCCAGGAAGAAGTTGTTAGAATGGGATACTGAGATACAATGACAGCAGTAGAAAGTAGGTGGAATGTAGAAGTTGGGGGAAACCAGATCTTTGAGCCCATGCAACCTAGCAGGCTCACAGTGCAGGAAAACTTAGGGAACCCAGTCCCATAGGCTGTGATTCAGTTTGAGGGAAATTTAGAAATTAGTTATAGGTGAAAGCTATAGTGCCAAGGGGAAGGTGCCCTAGAGTTGCTCCAAGGTCCTGGGAAGCTAACTGAGACCAGCAAGGCCTAAGACCCACAGCCAGGTCCAAAGCTCCTGAAATCTTCCTCTAAAAAAGGAATATCTCAAATAAAAGTTTTGAAGCTAGTCATGTTTGTCTTCAGAGTTTTCCCTACCCCCAATGGTGCTTTCTTTCTTTTTTTATTTTTAAATAATATTTTATTTTCCCCCAGTTATATATGAAGAAAATTTTCAACATTCATTTAAAAAAAAACTTTTGAGTTTCAAATTTTCTCTCTCCCTCCCTAACCTGCCTCCTCCCTGAGACAGTAAGCAATTTGATAATAGGTCATATATGTTCAATCATGTAAAACATATTGCCATATTAGTCATATTGTAAAAGAGGCTACAGACCTAAAGGAAAAAAACACACAAAAAATACAGAAAGTCAAAAATAGTATGCTTCAATCTGCAGTTCTTTCTCTGGAGGTGGATAGCATTTTTCATCATGAATACTTTGGAATTGTCTTAGATCAATGTATTGCTGAGAATAGCTAAGTCATTCACAGTTGATCATCATACAATATTGCTGTTACTGTGCAAATAGTTCTCATTCTGCTCACTTCACTGTGTATCAGTTCATGTAAATTTTTCCAGGTTTTTCTGAAGTCTGTTTGCTCATCATTTCTTATAGCACAATAGTATTCCATTATATTCATATACCATAACTCTGTCAGCCATTCCCCAATTGATGGGCATCCCCTCAATTTCCAATTCTCTGCTACCACAAAAAGAGCCACTAAAAATCTTTTTGCACAAATAGGTCCTTTCCCCTTTCCACAATGGTGTTTTCTGTAATCTTTTCCCCAGTCCTTCATCACTCCTTACTTTTAGGAAGGAAGATAATCTTTACACTCCTTTCTAGATGTAACGTTCCAGGTGAAAATGATCTGATATAAGCCACTTACACTTTAATGTGAAGTCCCTTTTTTCCTCTTAAGAGTATTTGCATGTTGAACTTCATCTCTTACAGTGGAAAGAAAAGCCTCGCTTTCTGGAAAAAAGGATTTCATGCTGAGCAAGTGAGGGAGGGGCTTGGGGGAGAGAGGAGGGCCATCCCAGGACTCCTGACATGACAAGTCTGGCTGTGTCCTTGCCAGGGAAACTAATTACCTTCCAAATCTTATGTGAGAAGAGGAATGAAAGGAGTAGCATTCTGTAGGGTCCTTGGAGGCTGGTTAGACACTTCTGCCTCCTTTATTTTCAGAGGCACTAGATAAGGATAAGGGTTCACAGTAGCTAGAGGGGTGGACTTCCAGCCAGGAAGAACTGTATTCAAATTCTGCACTAAGATAGATGGAGTCCTAAACTTGGCATCAGGAATAATTGAATTGGAATCTTGTCCTGGTCACTTAGTTGCTGGGTGAGCATGGGCAAGCCATCCAACCCTTCTAAGTCTCAGATCCCTTATCTATAAAAATGACAAACCCTCTTTAGCCCTCCCCGAAAAGGTGGACATCAGTTACCCTTACAAGCACTCAGACTCATAAGGCAGAATTCATAAACCAGGCTTTATTTATGAAAGAATGTGAATCTTAGCCTATAGAGAGTTAAGAAGCATTCCCTTTCCTTTACAATGCATCTTCATTTCCCCTCTTCAGGGGCCTATATGGATAACTTGCAGCTTAAAATGCTACCTTGGGTGGGGTTGCCAGGAAAGGGAAAGAACTTGGGGTTTTTTAGGGGAGTAAGGGTTCCCTTCTTTCTATCCCTGAGCTCTCCTCCCTTGGGTCCTCTATAGTCCCTTTGACTTAGACTGCTTCCCTGAGTAGAACCACAGAAAAGGGGAGACATTGAGTTTCACACCCCTGCTAGCTACCCTTCCTTCTGGTGGACTATTTCGTCCAAACGAAACTCAATGTCATCAATCATTGGTCCAAGCTCCCTACAAGATGGCTGCACATTGCTATCCTCTACTCCCAGACAGAATCATGATCCTTCTTTTTCATGCTTCTTCACCTACCATCCCTCACTTCTGGGGCTCCACTTATTGGTAATAAATTTAAACTTAGAAAGGACCTCATAGTCCAGCTAATCCATCTCCTGATTTTACAGATGAGAAAACTGAGGCCTGGAGAGTTTAAGTGATTAACTTGTGATCACCCACTGTCAGAGGCAGGTAAATGCAGCTCTTTCTCTGCCTCTCCTCACAGATGCATTTTGATCTGCCTAATCTTTAGCAGTTGCTCATTTTCCCCACGAGATGGTGCCAGCACTCTAGCAACTTTGAGAATTATATTAGCTCATTAATGGTACAGCTCTTCTAGGTCTTCTGGGCAAGGATGGCTTTAGGTTATTTACTCCTTTCTTTTACATAGGGACCTACTGACCTGCCCTATAAACAAAAAACTGAAGAAGTGTGATTATCAAAACTATTGCAATCTCCTTAATGATGAGTTTTCTGGTGATTTATCTACATTATTAATATTTTTTCTCCATCTCCAGGTTGACCCTGACAGGTCAACCTCTTTGTGCAGACTTTTAACAGCTGAGACACTAGAATCAAAGAGGGTCTAATGTGTTCAGATTGTTGCAAGCCAAAGGATTCTACCTAGCTACTTGTGGCTGGCTTTTAGGAGTGCTGCTCTGAGGTCAGCTCTTCTGGCTATAGCCAGAGTTAGGAGATTAGGGGATTAAATTTTGAATTCACATAAATACTGTCTTAGTCATTTTTCTTCTTGCAAAGTATAGCTTTGAGCAGATGTCACTTCCACTAATTACCTAGACTAATCTGTTCTAAGAGTTGCCCATTCAGATGGAAGTGGCCCTTATCTTACCCCCAGGAGGCTAGAACGGTGTATCTTTCCATTATTAATGGCACTAGACATAGTTCTTTGCATTTAATTGACTTTTAAAAGTTCTTATTTTTCTCTTCTCACCTCATTTTCCAGCCTCCATGTGATGATTTCAACATAAACAGAAGTTTGCGAGACTGGTATATAGATGCTTGGCAAATTTTGTGAAAGGGAGATTAAAATGTCAAGGGACTGGTGAAATTGGAACACACAGGATTTTCCACTCTGTCTCAGATTGTGTGGTATAACCAAGAAGTCTTCTAATTAGTTTGCAAGTGCTGTCCTAACTGCTATCTTTTTCAAATTTCAAAAGCAAAACAAAAAAAAAACTCAATCAACCTCTCAGGACTTCAGCACTGGACAGCAACCATACCTGAAACTCCAACTCAGAAAGAGCCCTTCCTCTTCACTGTAGGTGCTAGTGTCCTTCAGGAAACCCTACTCCTTTAGAGAGGATGCTATGCCATCACTGACATTTTCCACGTTTTTGGCCTTGATAACATGCCAGATAAGTAAGCTTCAGTTAATGGTAATATCTTCTGAGTTTACTTTTTTTGTTATATTTTGATGGTCTTTTTAAAAAATTAATTTATTTTGAATTATCAATAATCACTTCCATAAGCTTTTGAGTTTTTTTTTGGGGGGGGCTAGGCAATGGGGTTAAGTGACTTGCCCAGGGTCACGCAGTTAGTAAGTATCAAATGTCTGAGGCCGGATTTGAACTCAGGTCCTCCTGACTCTAGGGCCAGTACTGTCTCCACTGCACCACCTAGCTGCCTCCAAGCTTTTGAGTTTTAAATTTTTCTCCCCCTCCCTCCCCACCTTCCTCCCCAAGATGGTGTGCAATCTGATATAGGTTATACATAAACATTCCCATTAAACATATTTTCTCACTAGTGAGATTGTAAGTAAGAATTAGAACCAATAGGAGGAACCACCAGAAAGAGGAAACAAAACACAAGAGAAGAAAAAAATAGCCAATAGTATGCTTCAATCTGCATTCAAACTCCGTAGTTCTTTCTTTGGATGTGGATAGCATTTTCCATCATGAGGCCTTTGGAGATGTCTTAGATCCTTGTATTGCTGAAAAGTTAGTCATCACACAAAACAATAGATTAGAAATTGACCAGGTAAAGAAGTGGCTGCAACCTCCCAGAAAGGATGGAGACCATTGGCATTCTTCCATCAGCTGCTCACCTCATCTGCTTAGCACTGGTTCTGCTCAGGCCATTCCTGCCCTCCAAAATCTTCAGTGGCTCTTTATTGTGGAGCTTACTCAAATTTTGCTTGGCCTTGATACTGGGCTAAACCTCCCCAATGTGGTGCCCTTCTGCCATTCCAACCTTATCCCATCTTCCTTCATGTGCTCTGTTCTTCATCAGAACCAGGTCTTGTGCCCTGAGGTTGCTCTGCTCTTCCTACTTCCAAGCCTCTGCTCACACAGTTCCGTATGTTTGGAACATCCTTCTTCTCTTCCTGTTGAGTCTCTACCAGTCCTTTGAAGTACAGTTCAAACATCACCATCTCTAGAGAGCCTTCCTGCAATTTTCAGTTCTTTGCCACCACAAAGAGAGCTGCTATAAACATTTTAGAACATATAAGTTTTTTTCCTATACAGCTTTTTTTCCTATACAGCTTCTTGGAGCCACAGGAGAGAGTTGGGGGAATGCTGATTCTGGATACCAGAGGTGGATGAGTAGCTATCAAAAGGGCTAGCTGGGTGGGGAACCTGTAATGCTAAGGCCATACGTACCCTTCTAGGTTCTTAATTGCAGCTTTTTGAGTGAATCCAAATTTTATGGAACAAATCTTTTCAAGATTCATTTGTATTTATTCATATCTAGGATTCAGTCAAAAGGCTGCACTTAAGGATCTAGAAGCTCACATGTGGCCTTAAGGCCACAGGTTTCTCACCATTGGGCTAGGCAGTCCTCACACCAAAGTTATTTGTCTTCCCTGAACACAACCTATTATCCCCCCCCCCCCACCACCCTCTCCCCCGCCGAAGGGAAAGGGGACACAAAAGAAGGCACTGCTCTTCAGTCATGCTGCTCTACCTATCAAGATTCTGGTGATGTATGGGGAAGTTGGGCCTCCTCAGGAGGGGCAAGTGGGTCCCTCCTGCTTCTCCGTCCTCTTCCTTGAACTGAACACCATGGAATAATATCTTCTGTCAATAAAACAAAATCAGTTATTTTATAAGAATTAGCAATATTTTGATAAAGCAAGTGTAATACATTTGCAAATGAAGAAATAAGAAATAAAAACCACTAGAATGTGGACCTGGTCTCAGGAACCAGGGCCAGCCAATCCTTGCATGTCTTAGCCTGCTCTCCCTTACCCCCCTGGCCCTTACCCAGCTAACCTGGACTCATACCCTGTCCCTTCCCCAGGCCTACCCACCCACAGGCTGACTCAAGGAATTAAATAATTTTGATTTGAATAAAACATTGAACCATGATTTAGGGGTGGATTGGACTTTGCCTCATCTGAGTCTCATTTATCTGCTCATTGAAGCAGCCTGGTCCTAGATGCCAGCTCCTCTTCCCAGCATCCTGGCAACCCTACTCCCTGTCACTGCCTCCAGCTCCTCTGTCCTAGGTGAGGTAGCCTCCTGCCTCTTGTTGTTGTGGTTTATCCTTCATTCTCAAAGAGGACCATGACATCAAGGAGATGGTGACATGGCGTGCAATTGTCTGATTTGAGTGAGGGAGGGCTGTGCAAGGTCACCAGCCTCACTTTCTCCTCCAGAGCCATCTGGATCCAGTGACCAGATATTCATCAGGAAGACTGGAGATGGCTCAGGTCCTGCACCTCATAAACTGAGGCCCTGAGACTGAGGAGGGATAGCTGAGGCTTCCTTCAACAGTCATATCCTGGACCAGGCCACTTCAATAAGCAGATAAATGAGACTCAGATGAGGCAGAGTCCAATCCACCACTAGAAATCATTGATTATTTTTTTATTCAAGTAAAAATTACTAAATTCCTCGAGTCAGCCTGTGGGTGGGTAGGCCTGGGGAAAGGACAGGGTATGAGGCCAGGTTAGCTGGGTAAGGACCAAGTGAGTAAGGGAAGACAGGTTAAGACATTCAAGGATTGACTGGGCCTGGTTCCTGGGACCAGCTCCACATTCAAGTTTTGAAGGGAAGAGCTCTGGAAATGAGATACATCAAGTCAGGGTTTTTGAAGGAGAAATAGACCATCCCTAAAGTTGGTAGACCAAGTTATCCTGCCTCTTCTGGTACCTGGCCCTTTAGGGGCATAGATGTGAAGGAGGCACTTCTCTGGAAAAATAAGAAAGTATATGAGATCAAAAAGTGAAAGAGGAACCCCCAATTCCTTTGGGTGTGGGAAGGAAGCCTATTGTCCCTGCCTGCTCTTCTAGGGCTACAGCTAGGGAGGCAAGGGGGGGGGTCTCAACTGTGAACCACATGAAAAGGATCTGCTGGGAGATTGGGACCTCATGACTGGGAAGGGGAGTTAGTCTGGAATATCAGAGGCTACAGTAAGGGAAGAGAGTAGGGAAGAGAAAGGAGAAGGGGAGATCCTATTACTCTTTTTATCCTAACACTCAGTAAGGTTATTCTAGGTTCCTTCTCTCTACTTCTAAGTTCTCAGGCCCATTTCTTGCCCCTGTTATCCCTCTGAATCTTGGAAAATCAGGAAACCTCATCTCCCCTAACAATACGGATTTAAACTAAATTGTTTTCTTGATGATAAAACATTTTAAAAGAAAATATAACTGATTTTTTAAAGGATAAGGGAATGGATTTGGCATTTCATTGGTCTAGGAAATTCTGGAGGAAGAACTTTCATTAGCATTGCTGGTCTGTGCCTCCTCTGCTACCTCTCCCCTTAGAGAGCAAGGAGAGGTAGGTGTCTAACCAGGGTCACACATCCAAGATGTGTGAAAATAAAAAGGGAAGAGGATCCATAAGAACTAAATTAGGGAGAAGATAAAAATAAGTGACATAAAATAACAAAATGTTAAGGAAATAAATTTAAAATAAAAATAAGAAAAAATGAGAATGTGTTTTCTAAACAAATTTGAATTGAAAAGACCCAATTCAACTGGTCTAATAAAAATCTTCCTGGTAAAGGACAGAGTAGAATGTCCAACAATTGAAAGGACATAGTCTCAGGCAACAAGTGACAAATGAGGGAGACTTGGAGTCCCTACATGGGATCAAAGTAGATGTCCTCCTGCATTGAGGATCTGACTTTTGGGGAAGCCCCAACTATCCCCCCACCCTCAATCTCAGGGCCTCAGTTAACCAGGGCAGAATCATTCAGAGGAAGCTGACTCACTTAGGCAGAGAAGCTAGAGGCAGTGACAGGGAGTAGAGTTGCCAGGATGCTGGGGAGAGGAGATGGCATCTGGTGCCAGGCTGCTTCAACAAGAAGATAAATGATGATGCCTCAGATGAGGCAAAGTTTGATCTACCCCTAGAAATCACTGATTAATGTTTTATTCAAATTAAAATTACTTAATTCCTTGAGTCAGCCTGTGGGTGGGTAGGCCTGGGGAAAGGACAGGGTATGAGTCCAGGTTAGCTGAGTAAGGGCCAGCAGAGTAAGGAAGAGCAGACTAGGACATGCAGGGATAGATTGGGGCTGGTACCTGAGACTAGGTCCACATTCAAGGATTGAAGGGAACAACTCTAATAGCAGGCTGCCAGGCAAAGGGCAGCCTCAGCAATCTCCATTCCTCCACTAGACCTAGAAAGTAACCCAGAAACTAGTTCTTGGATGGGGGTTTGTGGAGGATTAGGCTGAAGCGAGAACATGACTAAGAGGTTTCTACCCAAGAGTCCATCTTCCTAACTCCCAGTGGATAATCCTTTTTGATCCAACCCAACTATCACAGAGATCACTCCGGAGTTTCTCTGTCATCCCAGCAAAGCCTAGGTCTCTCAGGCCAGATCATAGGTTCAGAGTCAAGGGAGGGGCCCTACTCCAACCAATAAGGGATCCTCAGATCCCTCTCACAGCAATAATCAAAGGGTCTGGTGGGTAATGGAAGGACTAAAGGCCTAAGGACAGGGCCTTCTCTTACCTCTGGTTCTCCGAAGTTTCATTTGGCAGAAGAAATAAATCATAAAGAGGGAACCAATGAAGACCACCGGTAAAACAAGAAGAATCTTTTTAAGAAGTGTCTTCTCAGACGTGGGGATCCTCTCTGAAAGTAAGTCCCCAAACTCCATTACTTTGGGAATCAGAAAGGGAAACCATGGTCCCTCATCCCTGTGACCCAGTTTAGGGTGGGAGTATTGAGGGTATCAGGATTCAGGAAATCCTGGCGAGGATGGTGGCTTTGTGCGCTGATGATGCCATCTTCCTCCCTTTCACCAACCTCTAAACATCCCCCCCAAAACAAGCTTCCCCAGGACTTCAGAGAAGAGAATAGAAGAATTGGAAGACAGCTTGGACAGAATCTAGCCTAACTGCTTCAGTTTACAGGGAGGAAAATGGGAGAGAGAGGTCTTCCATCCTTCAGTCTGTAAGTCACAGAGCCAGGGATGAAGCCTGGGTCCTCTGCCTCCCAATTCAGGCCTCTTCTCACCACCTCACAGCTGTGTCCTTATAGAGTCAGAGGCTTTCAGGGGATGATGGGCCCTTAGATCACATCTAGTCAACCCCATCATTAGACAGAGGGCCACAGAGCAGAGAGGGAAAGAGACTTGTCCAAGGGATTATACAGAGGTAATGAGAGAGACTGGACTAGGCCCCAGATCTCCTGATTCCAGAGGATGCTACTCTCTTCTGAAGTCCATTCTGGGTTTGGTTCTTACATTCCCATTGAGAAACTCTCTCTGGCTCTCTGCTGAGCAGCCTGGATTCCAGCAGCCCTGGGGTCAGCCGTCCACTAAATTGTCACATTGGTCCATTGCCCTCTCTAGACCTTGGTCTGACCAACTATAAAAGGATGGGATTGGGGACAGCAGTGTGATACAGGAGAGAAGAAACAGCCTGAGCCTTGGAAAATCAGAAGATCTGGTTGCAAATTGTGACCCTGTCACTTGGTGGCTAATTGAACTTGACAGGTCATTAGGCTTTCTCTTCCTCTATAAATAGAGGAGCAGCCCTGGATAACCTCTGAGGTTCCTTCCAGAGATGACACTCTTCAATGCCAAAATTGTCTCTGTCAGCATCTTTCACCTTTTTAGTAACCTTCCCTTCCCCCAGCCTCCCAGGAGCCCAGTGCTCCACTGTCCTCATCAGTAACATGGAGAATAGAGTAGAGGGAGGGGCCACGACATTGGAGAGTTATGGTGGAGCCAGATTGTGGAGGACTCTAAGACAATAGGGAGCCATGGAAGTTTCTTGAGCAGCTGAAGTGACATGACCACAGTTGTGTTTCAGGGAGATGAATCTGGCGGCCTGTGTTAGAGAGATTAGTGAAAGGAGGAAATGGAGACCCTCCTTTGAAACAAAAGTGGAAGCTGGATTTTGGAGTCAGGAGAACTAGGGTCGCATCTCATCTCTGGCACTTGTCAAGGACTTTATCAGGTAAATTAGTCCCTTTTTGCTTTGAATCTTATTTTCTCAAATGTGAAATGTAAGTTAAATGATGAATAAGATCTCTTTCAACTGCAACTCTAGATTCTAACTGTTCTGCTCTAGAGAAGGGCAGCTTTTCAGGAGCTAATTAACTGCTGGGCTGTAGCCATGGCCACGGGGACACGGCAAAGGCTAGGGCCAAACCTGGTCCCTAGTCTAGAAATGCACCCTCTCTGCCTCAGGGCTCTTTCTGTAATGCTTCAGAGGAGGAGTTTTCTATCAAGGTCCCTACTGAGAGTCTTCTGTGGGTCTGCCCAGACCTGTCCTAGGCCCTTGGGGTAGGGAAGGAGCAGGAGAGAGAAGTCAAACAGCGTAGGCCCCGCCCCTGAAGAGCTCACTCTCTAGGTGGGGAAATGAGCTTAACTCCTGTAAAGACATTTGTGAACCGGATGACAGTGTAGGGTCTGCTGGTGGGGTACAGAGACACAGCCCTCTGACTGCTTAGAGACCCCATGTTTGACTTCCACCAGATGAACCAGTGTCCTCAGAACTAGACCTGATTTCTTCCTTTTTGCCCTAGAGGCTGAATTGGGAGCAAGAGCTAGAAGTGAAAAGGAGGCCTATTTATCCTTCCTGTCCAGGTGAGCTGCCCCAGGTGGGAGGGGCTGCTTCAGTAGAGGCCAAGGCCTCTGAAGGTCTTCAGCCAGGGGCTGGATGACCATGTGCCCCCAATGTTTTAGACCTTTCAGTGGTTTCCTTTCAGTGGCTGGTAGAACTAGGTGGTCTCTGAGCTCCCTTCCAGCTCTGAGATTTTGTGAGGAGGCTGAGTCCTGGTGAGACAGTGCAGTGTGAGTCTGAGTGTGAGGCCTCTCCCTTCCCTTCCTTCATCCTCAGAGCTCCTCTGCATCTTCACTCACTCTCTTCTCTTCCTCTGTCCACAAAAGGAGAGGCTTCCCTGCTCATTAAGGCTGATTCCTCTCCTCATGCCACTGATCCTGTCCCCTTTCCTTCTTCCTTCCCCTAGGACCCTGCTCTATAATCATCCCCTCTCTTATCTTCAATGTCTCCTTTTCCAGTGGCTTCTTCCCATTGGCCTAAAAATATGGCTGTCTTCCCAGTCCTAAGGCTTTCTTTTCTTTTTTGATGGTGCCAGTTTTAAAGAAATTTTATTCTCCAGGACAAGAATTGCATTTCTGCTTATTTACAGAACTGATAAAGTGCAATGTTGTTCACTTCTCTCCCTCTGCACAAATTTAAGTATTCAGAATGCCCAGACTCACACAGTATATGTTACTTTTAAACTGCTCCTGCTTTGGATACAAATTTGAGTCCTTCAAGTTTTGGAAAGCTGTGCAGAATGCTCTTTCTTCTGGTGTGTTTAGTCGACCTCTTCAATGGTGGGTCCAGAAGAAGCACCTCCAGGGAACCCACCAGGCATGTCTCCTGGCAGGCCCCTGCACTCTGGTACAGCTTAGTAATGATGGGGTTGCAGACCTTCTCCAATTCTTTCTGCTGATGCTCAAATTCTTCCTTCTCAGAACTCTGGTTCTCACCCAGCCAGTTGATTATCTCATTACATTTGTCAAGGATCTTCCATTTGTCTTCATCACCAATTTTGATTTGCAGTTTTTCATCCTCTATGGTAGCCTTCATGTTGAAAGCATAAGATTCAAGAAAATTCTTGGGAGACACCTAGTCTCTCTGTTTCTCATCCTCAGCCCTGTATTTCTCAGCCTCCTGGACCATGCACTCAATATCTTCTTTGCTCAGATGACCTTCATCATTGGTGATGGTGCCCTTGTTCTCCTTGTCTGTGTTCTTATCCACAGAAGGAACAGTGAGGATGCCATTTGCATCAATGTCCAATGTTACTTCAATCTGAGGAACACCCCTGGGTGCTGGGGGGATTCCTGTGAGCTCAACTTGCCAAGCAGGTTGTTATCCTTTGTCACTGCTGTCTCACCTTCATAAGCTGAATAAGCACACCAGGCTGGTTGTCTGAATAGGTGGTAAAGGTCTGTGTCTGCTTGGTGGGGATGGTGGTATTATGTTGGATCAGAACTGTCATAACTCCACCAGCAGTTTCAATTCCAAGGGAAACAGGAGTAACATCCAACAACAGCAAGTCCTGCCCATTCTCAGATTTATCTCCAGACAAAATGGCAGCCTGGATGGCTGCACCATAGGCCACAGCCTCATCAGGATTGATGTTCTTGTTGAGCTCCTTGCCATTGAAGAAATCTTGCAGAAGTTTCCAGATTTGGGGATGTGAGTGGAGCCCCCCAAGAGGACTATGTCATGAATCTGTGATTTATCTAGCTTGGCATCTCTTAAGGTCTTTTCCACAGGGTGCAGTGTGCCATAGAAGAGATGAGCATTCAGCTCTTCGAAACGGGCTCAGGTGATTGATGTATAGAAGTCAATACTTTCACAGAGAGAGTCAATCTTAATACTGGCCTGGGTCCTGGAAGGGAAGGTATGCTTTGCATGTTCACAAGCAGTGTGAAGACAGTGAACAGCCCTCTTGTTCTCACTGATGTCCTTCTTGTGCTTTTGCTTGAACTTGGCAGTGGAATGGTTGACCATCTGGTTGTCAAAATCCTCCCCAGTGGGTGTCCCCAGCTGTGGACTTGAACTCAATGATGCCATCTTCAATGGTAAGAATGGAGACATTGAAAGTGCCACCTCCAAGGTCAAAGATCAACATATTTCTCTTGTCTCTAACCTTTTTGTCCAAGCCATAAGCAATAGTAGTAGCAGTTGGCTCATTGAGACCAGTGATGGTTCCAGCATTTTTGGTGGCCTAATTTTGAGAATTGTTGAAATAGACTGGTACTGTGACCACAACATTTGTGACAGTGTTGCTTTAGCAATTTCTTTCATCTTGGTCAAAACCATAGAAGATACTTCTGGATATAAACTTCTGGTCTCCCTTGGACCTTAGGCCTGCCTGCATCATTCACCACCACGAAAGGCCAATACTTCATATCTGGCTGCACAACTGCATCATCAAATCTGCAACCAATCAGGCATTTAGCTTCAAAAACTGCGTTGGGGGGGTTCATTGCAATGTGATCCTTTGCAGCATCACCAATTAAACGTTCTGTGTTGGTAAAGGCAATGTAGTTTGAGGTGGCCCTGTTTCCTTGGTCATTAACAATGATCTCCACTTTTCCATGTTGGAAGACGCCCACACAGGAATAAGTGGTGTCAAGACTAATGCCAACCATGGGTCCCTTTGACATGATTGCTGGGGACTTGGGGTTGTAGCTGACTGCTGTGGAAGAAGAAGGGCTGCTGCTGCACTGAGTAGACCAGGCCTAAGGCTTTTAATGATATCTTTACCCTTCTCCAGTAACTATTCTTTCACTGCTAGAACTGGGGGGAAATTTGTCCAATCCCAAAAGTCTCCAGGGCCTCATACCACACTTTCTCTTTCATGCCCTTCAATCTAACTTTCTCCCTGACACCATTCTGCTGAAATGTTCTCTCCAAAGACAACAGTGGCCTTCCAAAAAATGGATGCCCTGGAGTCCTTGGAGTCCTCATTGTCCTTAACCTTTCTGATTGTTATTGGCCAACCCCTTCTGGGACATTTATTGTTCTGTCTTCCACTGACTGCAGAGACAAGACCCTCTCCTGGTGTTCCTTTTACTTCTCTGATGACTCCTTCTCCATCTCCTCTGTTGGCTCTTTGTCCTCATCTCACCCTGTTAAGGAGATGTTGGCTGAGACTGTCTTTCATCCTCTTTTCTCTCAATACTTGTAATCTTGGCAATTTTATTCTCCAAATGTATCTAACTAACAACTCAAACCACACGACTTTCAGACCTAAATCTCTAGCCCTGACTTCTCTTCTGTGCCAAGGCCCTCCTCTCCACCTACCCTCAGAGAATCCTCTTCTAGATGCCTTTTCAGCATCCCAGACTCCCCATGTCACACACTGAGCTTATATTAGTCCTTCTTCAATCAGTCCTTCTTTCTGATTCATCATTTTAAAATCAGAGGCACCATGATACACCCATTCCACTACATTTGAGGAATCTTTGATGCCCTATGTCCCTCACCTTGAATACCAAAGACTCTGCTAATTCTTCCTCATCTTGCCTTCCCTTCCTCTTCATTCTCTCTGACACATGGCTTCCTTTCCCCCTGCCTGGAGTCTTCCATTAGCTTCCATACATGATTCCCCACTTCCACTCCCTCTCTGCACCCTCCATCAGCTGCCAGGCTCCTCTGCCCAGCATGCAGCCCTGCTCAGACTATTCCTGCCCTCCAAAATCTTCAGGGGATCTTTATTGTGGAGCTCACCCCATTTCCCTTGACTCTTATAGAGGATTAACCTCTTCACTTGGGTGCCATCTGCCCATAGCCTCCTTCATCCCACCTTCTTCCATGTGCTCTGTGCTTCAGTCAGACTGGACCACACATTGTGCTCTGAAAATGACCTGGTCTTCTAGCTTCCATGCCTTTGCTGACACAGTTCCCTGTGCTAGGAACTTCCTCCTCCCTCTTTCTCTTCCTATTGAGTCCTTACTAAGCTGTTAAAGTCCAATTCAAATGCCCCCACCTCTAAGAAGCCTTCCCTGATTTCTGTAGCACTAACACCTCCCCCATCAGGCTCCACATATTATTTCATTTTGCTCCCTTCTCATGCCTTTATCTTGAACTAGTGTGTATTATACTTAGGTCTTATTATCTTAGTTCTTTTCTTTCTTTCTTTCTTTCTTTCTTTCTTTCTTTCTTTCTTTCTTTTTTTCTTTCTTTCTTTCAGGCAATTGGGGTTAAGTGGCTTGCCCCAGGTTACACAGCTAGTAAGTGTCAAGTATTTAGTCTGAGGCCAGATTTGAACTCAGGTCCTTCTGACTTCAGAGCCAGTGCTCTATCCACTGCGCCACCTAGCTGCCCCTTAGTTCTTTTCTAAATGAGCAACAGGGTCTGCACACAGTGGGAGCTTGATAAATGTTTTTGGAATTGAACTAAATTATGGCCTATATGATCTACCACTTCATTATACAGCTGGGTCCTGATTAGCTTGCAGAATGAGTCCCTCAAAGTGGTCACATTGTTTGATTCCGCACTGCATATTCCCATTGGGTTACAATCAATGACCGTATTTCATATAATTTCAAACCATGTGAATTGGAATACATTCAGTTCACTCTAAGTGGGACCTAGCTGTATACATCAATACCTTAGGCATTGCAACCTTGTGGGTGTGCATCCAGCTAGAATGAATTCTCTTTTGGAATTAAGTTGGCACAGAGACCTTAAGTCATTTGCCTGTGGTCACACAACTAATAATAGTCAAAGGAAGCATCTGGATCTGGGTCTTCCTGACTCCAAGTCCAGGACTCTAGTCCCTGAGCAATACTGCTTTTCACTCTCCTCTAGACTATTTTGGGGGGTGTTAATCATCATGTCTCCATGGCTAGACTAGAATCTCTTCAAGAGATGAGACCAGATTTTCTTCCCTTTTTCCCTTCTTTCCTTCACAGACTCAGCTAGCATAGAGCTGGGCACACAGAAGCAATCTAGTAAATATTTATTAATAGGCCAATGTGGGTGAAAGCTCCATAGATGACAGTCAAGAAGCCCTCAGACATATAGTACACTGGGTAATGTATGGTTTGGGGTCCCAGATGAGGTGTGGCATATTGTAATTAGAGAAAATAATTATCTGAATTTGGGAACCTCGGCATATTGGGAAGGCCTCCATAATTGTTCAGTGAGAAACTCCAGAAGGATCAAAGGGAGGGAAGAGAATGGAAGTCACGAGCCAAGGTTCATGTTTCAAAGTGAGCTGGTCCCTTCCTCAAGCACACGATTTCACACAGGCTGTATCCAAGCAGTGTGTAGAGAAGAAGAAAACGGTCAAATTTGGAGTAAGAAGAGCTGAGTTTGATTTTCAGCCTGACCATTTCTAAGGTATATGATTTTGGTCAAAGCGTCTCTCTTCTCTGTGCCCCATTTCCCTCATTTGTAAAATGAGGGGGTTTTGACTCAACGTTCTTTCAGAAAGAAGTCATAAACCAGATAAGACTTACCTTCTACCTGTAGTTCAAAGTGGGCATCATTGGAATAGTCACGTGCCCGGAAATGGCAAATGTACTGACCAGCGTCAGAGACCTGGACCTGATGGATACTTAAGATCACCTTTCCCTCTGCCATGTCATATTTCAGCATTTTGGTCCTCCCGTGGAACTCAGGGTCCTGTGTTTCCTCCACTTTGCCCTTATTACAGTACTCGTGCACAAGAGTCTGGTCTCGGAAGCATTTCACAGTCATCTTCCTAGCATCCATCTTAGGGGAGAGGTGACAGGAGAACATGATATCCTCTCCCTGCTTGGCTTGAATGACTTGAGCAGGACCAATCACAGTGAAGGGTCCTGTGGGGAGTTCTAGGGACAGAGCAGAAGAAAATCAGAGGACCATGTGGGTCAAGGAGGGAGGGCAGGTATGTTTGGGAGTGGGAGGCAGGAGATCTCAGGACTATAATGCTCTGACTTCTGTTCCCGGATCAGTTGCTGGCTGTGGACCACTTTTTAAAATGTGATTCATTTGTAGACAAGCCATTCTCTCTCTTGACTGCCTTGTGTAGTCACGGAGGTAGGTCAGCTGTTTGGGGGCTGGAAGATTGGAAGCAGGGACAGGAAGTCTCCTGCTGCCATCAATGGCCTTAAGGGAAGTATCAGCTTCCGCTCCACCCTTGCCCATAGATAACTTACAAGTGTAGAGGGAGCCCAGACTTCTGGTCTGGTGTTAGCCTGGCCCTTCTACTATGGCTGTGCAGCTGAGTATTTTAGAAGTGGGGAGAGCCAGGTGGGACCTCTGTGCGGCAGAGTAGTGAACTCAGGGAGGAGTAGGGGAGTCTGGTCATCTGGATAGATGGAAAGGCCTGTTTGGCTTCCTCTTCTAGATCTCAGCTGGCCAGCATGGGGATGGATCTGACCAACTCATTCTTTTTTTTTTTAAATGCAGAAAGCCAATTTATTCCATCATAAGCCTTACACAGTTAGTCATGGACAGTAACAGGCTGCTGGTTGGACGAGTTACCCAAAAGACAGAGTATACAACAAGTGGTCAAGGACTAATTCCATTTCTGTTTGTTGAAAAATAATTTAAAAGAAACAAAAAAGGAAGAGAAGGAACCATCCAGAATTAATTTTAAAGCACATTGGCTCCCAATTGTTATGTTTTCAGATTATTGGGCAGGCTACTAGGCGTGCATCTGTCAGGTAAAAACATACACTTTCTTTATGACTTGGTGGTCCCAAGTTTAAAAAAAAATCCACAGGAAGGAAGGAAATTATATGAAAACATAGCTCTAGAAAGATACTAGGGAGCAAAACTGTATGAGAAGGTGAACAGAGATCTTTTGCAGGTACAGCTATGACATTTCACATGGTTCTTTGTCCCCCACCAGATGAGAAGTGAAGGACAGAGTAAAAAGTCATTAGAAAAAAAAACAAATTAAATGAAATAGAAAAATTTCAACACTTGAAAGACACTTAAAATGAACCAGCAGAAGCCAGTTTATGTTGAAATTTCAAGGTGGTATAAAAAAAAACTTCCAGGCTATAGTCAGATCATTCATTTTCACTACAATTCCTTTTAGGGATGGATTTAAGCTCTCATAGAGTCTGCTACTCTATATCATCCATCCATCAGGGGCCAGCTTTGACTGTGAGGTACCAATAAAATAGATCAAGTTCTATAAAAATTTTTGTAGAAGAATGACTGATGCTAGAAATTCTGGACTTGACGATGTTATTGTTTGAGCAAGTCCAGAGATTAAACTGAAGGTAAATGGAGGCTTCAATTTTGGTAATTTCCAACTTTTGTGTGGATTTCAATCATTCTTTCAAAGCTCAGGCTTGTAGTCACATGTTTCCTTTTGTTGATATCATGCAAGTTATGGTTTAAAATACGGCCAGCCAGTTTGGATGGAATTGCTGAATTCCTACTGTCCACTGGCTAATGCTTTTGGAGCCATGGGAAAGTTGGCTCTCATTTCTTCATACCTAAACCGTTTCTTCATAATAACCTCCATATTTGGAGAGAAGGGAAGAGTAGCAACCAATCCACTCAAACAGTTTTCCTTGTGCTTTATGCCTGATTTCTTCTCATGCACTCCTCCCCAATACAAAAATGTCCATTAAAATCTTCAGAAACCTTACCAACTTTAAAACTATTTTAGTGACAGATTCCAGTTCAAACACTGCTATCTGCACCAGTTTGTATGGGGGAAGGGTGGAAATTCTCAAAGAAAAAGACAACAGACATTGGCTAGGTTCCCTCCAAACCTTTATTTTAAAATCCAAATTGGTTTCCATATTCCCCCAAGAGCTTTTGAATTTTCATTTTTTCTAGTAAGTCCATAATTATTACATATTTTTAAATGTGTATTTCCCTTTATGGACCTGAACCATCAGAAATGAGGAACTTGCAACAGACTCTCTAACTTATCTTCATGGACTTAGGAAAGATTTAGACCTGACAATGATGGATTCAAAGAAGGTGAATAGATTTAACATTTTTTTAAATTTTTAGGCAATTGGGGTTAAGTGACTTGCCCAGGGTCACACAACTAGTATTGTGTGTATCTTGGTACTAGTATAGTATCAAGTATTTGGTCTGAGGCCGGATTTGAACTCAGGTCCTCCTGATTTTAGGGCCATGCTCTATCCACTGCACCATCTAGCTGCCCTGAAATTTAACATTGAATCAGAGGGGCCAATGGGAAGATTTATAGAATGAATTTGAGCAGTCCAGTAACAACAGGTCAGAATTTTTAAGACATCCCACACCCTCATCAAAGCATGGAATGTGGGTGTTAGTCCAGACCTGGTGCCTTTAAGGGAGGGAAAATAGTTATTGTCTCAGTGTTCTGAGTCCAGGCCAGAGAGCAGGTCCCCCAACCAGTCAGTGGAAAACCCAGGCCTGAATGATTTCCCTGTGGTGAGAGTTCCATGTTGTTTAGAAAGCTCAGTGGGACCTGGGCTTCCATCAAAGAAGGGCATCCAGTTTTCTTTGTCTTTGCTCCTTCATTTCCTTGAGAGGGTGGGTTGGGAAAGGCCCTGAAAGGCTAATGGTAAACATGCAGAAATATCTTGTCATCATTTTAAATTGTTCCTTGCTTAGTGAATCTGCAAAATTTCAGGGATGATTGTGATTTTCATCTGAAGCTGTGGGATTGTGGGATTGTGCATGATGCTGTACCATTGACTGCTCTGAGATTCCTTCCTGTAGGTCCCTGGGGAAGCAGATGAAAGGACGTCCCTCATGGCTGCCCAGAGACCAGAGAGGATTGGTCTGAACTGGGGACGAGAACTGGGTTCCAAATGCATCCCTGCCTGTGGGATAAGGATGCGAATATTTGAAATGGAGGGAGAAGGAGAAGGGGGCTTTGCTTTGTGATTGACCTGCTGACCTGACATGGAGGGACCCATGTGGGAGATTCCAGTAGCCTGAGTCAGCGAGAAGCCGTTCTATGTTTCCTTACCACTTGGGTGGGACTAGCTACATTCTATTGGCTGAAACAGGCTGTGACTTGAAAAGTACCAGACTAGGACTCATTCTTTGTCTCTGTCTTTCTGTCTGTCTCTGTCAACCTCTCTCTGTCTGTCTCTATATTTCTGTCTGTCTCAGTCTTTCTGTCTTTGTCTGTCTCTGTCTTCCTGTCTCTCTCCCACTCTTTCCCTCTCTTTCCTTTCAGCTGTGTCCAGGGGATGTGAGTGTCCTATTCACCCACAGGGCACAAGTACCATGAACTGAGCTGGGTATGGAAGAATGTTCTTTCCCTCCCCAATCCAGGCCCTGTGTCCCTCTACAAACAGGCTCAGGGTGTGGGTAGGGGCTCCTTCTAGGCACAGGTTGGGGATCCCCCACCCCACCCATACCCAGGCCATGGGTACCATGTACACTATACAATTAGTCAGAATAGCTTTTATGCAGTAATATTTAATTGTACAGTGTCATGAGAACAAATGTACAAATGACACTTTCCCTGACACCCAAAGACATTGTCCTCTCCACACAGGCCACCTCAGTCTCTGCAGATTGTGGGGTAAAAGGAGTTCAGGTTCATAGCTTAACCCAGTTCCTACATAGTAGAGTCCCTCCAAGTTCCGACTATTTAGTGGTTACATAGAATAAGGGTGCAGAAGAGCCTCTAAAATTGGGGAAGCATCATTGAGGGGGTTTGAGCCAATGACAGAGAGGCTGGATGCCCCCAACCCCATTAAAGGTACCAGAGGACCCTGAGGGGCTGAAAGATAACGGACCTGGCCTTCAGTTGGTGGGGGCTGGGCTGGGTGGTCCCTGTGACAGAAATACTGACCCACAAGGTAGTTGTGAGACTTCAGGGAAAAAATGTATGGAAAGTTACACACTTTAAAGATCTGGGCCAATGCCAATAGTCTGAATGTCCCTTCCAGCTCTAGAGAGAATCCATGCCCCAGGTAGGACCTACCTGATACCTGAAGGTCAAAGCTGGTTTCGTTGTAAAAGGAGCCTTCCTGGAAATAACAAGCGTACTGGCCAGTGTCGGAGAGCTTGACCTGATGGATGATCATGGTCACCTTCCCCTCAGCCATGTCCTGTCTCAGCATCTTTGTCCTCCCTTGGAATGCAGGGGCCTGGACTTCCTCCATCTCCTGGCCCATGCGGTACAAGTGCACAACCAGTGGGCCTCTGACCCACTTCACAATCATACCCCGAACATCGATCTTAGGGGAGAGGTGACAGGAGAGCTGGACATCGTCCCCCACCCAGGCCCGGATGGGCTGGAGCAGAGGGCCAGATACTGTAAATGTGCCTGTGTAGAGAACCAGGGACAAAACAGCAGAGAATCAGAGAACACTGGGGTGGAGGAGTTAATATGGCCTTCAGAGCAGGGGTCAGGGCAGCCCAGGACCATGGAGCTCTGAATGCATTGCTGCTCAGGGGCTGCTCTGCTTTTAGCCCCTCTTTGGTGAAATTGCTTTCCACACTATGACACATCTGTGAGATGGAGACAAGACATTCTCCCCCTTCACTACCTTGTATATTCAGGGAGCCAGGGCAGCTGATTGGGGGCTGAAAGTTTGGGGTGGAGGCAAGAAGGTAACAGCTGCTGTCAATGGCCCCATGGAGGCACCAGCCTCTGCCCTCCCACTGAGGCTGCCCACAGATAAAACAGATCAGGCTTCTGGGCTGGTGTTGGACTTGCCCTCATTCTGTAGCTGTGCAGCTGAGTGTTTTAGAAGGAGCCTGGGCCAGAAAGCTGTGGGAGACCTGTGTGGGACAGAGCAGTGCAGCTCAGTGGGAGAGCAGGAGCGTGATTATAGAAATGTGGGGAGCTTCCAGGGTGACACTGTAGTGATGGCATCCTGGGTTACTGGGCCTTGAGGGAAAGGATTTGAGTTCAAATGAAAGCTCTGTTATTGACTAGCTGTGTGACTTTGGACAAGTCACTAGACCTCTCTGGGCCTCTGTTTCTTCAGTAAAATAATAGGATTGATTTTAATAGTTTCTGGGGCCTTTTCTAGTTCTAAAAGTCTGGTTCTATCTTTGTATTCCCTTTAAGGCAACTAGGTGGTGCAGTGGACAGAGCACTAGCCTTGGAATCAGGAACATTCATCTTCATAAGTTCAAATTCTGCCTCAGACACTTCCTAGCTGTGTGAGCCTGGGCAAGTCACTTAACCCTGTTTGCCTCAATTTCCTCATCTGTAAAATGAGCTGGAGAAGGAAATGACAAACCAATCCAACATCTTTGCCAAGGAAACCCTAGATGAGGTCACAAAGAGTCAGACACGACTGAAATCAATCAACAATAACAAAATTCCCTTTGGTTGTATGTGTCATTGGGGAGAATCTCCCTGAAGCTCTTTGGTATAGAGCCCACAAAAAAGCTGGGGTCTTATCCTTTGTCAGAAGGGGAGAAACAGCTGTGCCCTCAATGACACATTCTAACTTTCCTATTTTCTTAGGTGGGTATGGATCAGAAGAGATCGGACCCTTTCATCTGTGGATGACATCTGTTCCGACAACCTCACTCACACACAGGTCAGGATGTCAGGTCCTAGTGTGGACACCAGCACCCTCAGAAGTCTGCCCATCAGAGGGAGGCAGCAGTGGGGACTGGTCAGTGCTGGGATTGGAAGGCAGAGCTCCAGGATGCAGACTGCATCAAGCACTCATCTCATTGACACTGCTGGTCCTGGGGTCCTGGAACCCTGGCAGAGCTTTCTAGCTGAAACCTCCATCCAGGTCCTGGCTTCCTAAGTGCCCTGTGTGTGGTGTCTCCATGAGAAGCTCTGGGTCCTGGCCTGGCTTGGCCTGAGGTTTTGCTCCACACCTTTCAGTCCTGCTCTTCCTTCCCCAGCAGTGGCTTTCCTTCAGGCCCAGGGCCTTATCACCAGCCCATGTGGGTCCCCTTGGTGGAGGAGGGAGGGAGACTTTGGAAAGTGCTTGGTTGAGCCTCTGAAGGAAACCTGCCCAGGCGTAAAAGCCTTTCAGACCTCACTTCATGCCTCTTCTTCCCTCTGGACAGGACAGAAGTCAGAGAAGTCCTGTAGGCCACAGAGAAGCAGAATCCTGGCAATCCTCCACTGGATGTCAGAAGATTTAGACTCAGGTCCTGCTTCTGTCGTGTCATGTTAAGCAAATCCCAACTGACCCCAACCTCAGTTGCCTTTCTTATAAAATGAGGATTGGGTATTTTATCTTGCCTAGAGTTATTTTAAATGGGGCATCTCTTACTATCTCTTCTTGCATGGTTTTGCTTGTGATCTATAGGAATGCTGATGATTTGTGTGGATATAATTTATATCCTGCCAGTTTGCTAAAATTATTAATTGTTTCAATTAACTTTTTGAGTGTTTGGGATTTTCCAAGTATATTATCCTATCATCTGCAAAAAGAGATAGTTTAATTACTTCATTTCCTATTCTGAGTTCTTCTGTTTCTTTTTCTTTCATTGCTATTGCTAGGATTTCTAATATAATATTGAATAATGGTGCCAGTGGGCATTCTTGTTTCACACTTGATCTTACTGGGAAGGCTTCTAGCATATCCCCATTGGAAATAATACTTGCTAATGGCTTTTGACAAAAGCTTTTTATTAATTTAAGGAAAAATCTATTTAAACCTCTACTTTCAAGTGTTTTTTAATAGAAACGAGTGTTGTACTTGATGAAAAGCCTTTTCTGCATTTATTGATATAATAATATGATTTTAAATCTTTTATTATTGATAAAATCAATTGTGTTAATAGTTTTCCTTATTATATACCCTCATTGAATTCCTGTTCAATTGGTCATAATGTAGTCTTTGTAATATATTGTTGTAATATTTTAGTTAGTATTTTATTTAGGATTTTTCATTAATAACATTGGTCCATAATTTTCTTTCTCTACCTATACTCTTCCTAGTTTAGTTATCATTATCATATTTGTTTCATTAAACCAGTTTGGTGGGATCCCTCCTTTGCCTACTATTCAAAATAATTTATTTAATATTGGAATTAGTTTCTCTTTCAATGTTTGATAGAATTCACCTTTAAATCTGTCTGGTCTTGGTGCTTTCTTCTTAGAAAGCTCATTTATGGCCTGTTCAATATTTTTTTTCTAAAATAGGCCTATTTAGATGTTCTATTTCCTCTTCTGCTAATTTATACATCATATTTTTAAAAATATTCTTCCATTTCACTTAAATTGTTAAATTTATTGGCACATAATTGTGCAAAATAACTCCTTATAATTGTTTTAATTTTATCTTTGTTAGTGGTGTATTCAACTTTTCTTTTTTAGTAATAGTGATTTAGTTTTCTCTCTTTTTTTATAAAAATTAAAATAACTTATGATTTATCTCTTTTACTGTGTTTTCCCATAAAACTGATTACTAGTTTTATTTATTAATTCAATGGGTTTTTACACTCAATTTTATTAATCTAACTTTTAAGTTTTAGGATTTTCAATTTTAGTGTTTAATTGGGGATTTTTAGTTTGATCTTTTTTCAGTTTTTTTTAATGGCATATCCAATTCATTAATCTGCTTTTTCTCCATTTTAGTGATATAAGCATTTAGGGAATACATTCTCCTCTGATCACTACTTTTACTTTATATATATATATATATATATGTTGTCTCATTATTGTCATTCTCTGTAATAAAATTATTGATTGTTTCTATGATCTGTTCTTTGACTCACTCATTTATTTAAGATTAGCTTGTTTAATCTCCAATTAGTTTTTAATTATGTTTCTGTGGTACCTTATAAAAGGTAATTTTTATTGAATTGTGATCTGAAAGGCATACTTTATTCCTTCTGCTTTTTTACTTTTAATTATAAAATTTTTATACCCTAATATATGGTTAATCTTTGTAAAGGTCCCATGAACTGCTGAGAAAAAGGTGTATTCCTTTCTATTTTCATTCTCTCCAGATATCTATCATATCTAGCTTTTCTAAAATTCTATTCACTTTCTTGACTTTTTTTAGGTTAGATTTATCTAGTTCTGAGAAAGGAATATTTAAGTCCCCCACTATTAAACTATTTTCTATCTCTACCTGTAATTCATTTAACTTTTCTTTTAAAACTTTAGATGCTATAGTATTTGGTGCTTATAGGTTCAATATTGATATTGCTTCATTGTTTGTGGTACCTTTTATCAAAATGTAGTTATCCTATTTATCACTTCTAACTAAATCTATTTTAGTTGTAAATTAGTCTGAGATTATGATTGCTACTGTTGCCTTTTATGCATCAGCTAAAGCATAATAAATTCTGCTCAACCCTTCATTTTAATCCTGTGTGTATCTCTCATTCTTAAATGTGTTTCTTGTAAAGAACTTACTATCACATTTTTATTTTTAATTCATTCTGCTGTTTCCTTTTTATGGGGGAGTTCATTCCATTCATATTCAAAGTTATAATTACTATTACTAGATAAAATATCTAGGAGTATACCTGCCAAAACAAACCCTAGAACTATATAAACAAAATTATAAAAAAAAAACTTTTTATACAAATAAAATCATATTTAAATAATTGGGGAAATATTAATTGTTCATAGGTAGGTGTGGCCAATATAATAAAATGACAATTTTACCTAAACTAATTTACATTTTCAATGCCATCCCAATTAAACTATCAAAAAATTATTTTACTAAATTGGAAAAAATAATAACAAAATTCAATTAAAAGTCAAGAATATCAAAGAAACTAGTGAAAAAAAATGTAAAGGAAGGAGGTTTAGCAGTACCAGATCTTAAACTGTATTATAAGGGACTAATTAGCGAAAGTATTTGGTACTGCCTAGGTTTATCAATAGAACAGAGTAGACATGCAATTCATAGCAACAAATAGATATAGTAGCTTTGTATCTCACAAGTGTAAAGACTTAAGATTTTGAGATAAGAATTCATTACTTGGAAAAATTGTTGAGAAAACTGAAAAGCAGTATACCAGAAACTGGGCATATACCAATATTTTACACCACTTGCCAAGATAAGATCAAAATGGATATATGACCTAGATATAAAGTGAAATATTTCAAGAAAATTTGAAGAACACGGAGCATATTCCTTGTAAGACTTATGGATAGATGAACAATTTACGAATTTATCAACAAGAGACAAAACAGAGTGAGGTATAGAATGGATAATTTTGATTCCATTAAATTGAAAAGGCTTTACACAAATAAAGCAAATGTAGCCAAGATCAGAAGGAAAGCAGAAAATTGGGAGAAAGTTTTTATAGAAATTTTCTCAGATAAAGGTCTCATATCTCAAATACGTAAAGAACTCTGTAAAATCTATAAAAAATATGAGTCATTCCCCAATTGATAATGGTCAAAGGATATGAACAGGCAGTTTTCCAATGAAGAAATCAGAAGCATTTATAGTCATATGAAAAAATTCTCTAAATCATTATTGATTAGAGAAATACAAATAAAACAACTTTGAGAAATCATTTTTCACCTACCAGATTGGCTAAAATAATTGAAGGAGAAAGAGACAAATGTTGGAGTGGATGTGGAAAAATTGGGAAACTAATTCATTGTTGGTGGAATTCTGAATTGATCCAACCATTTTGGAGAGCAATCTGGAATTATGCCCAAAGAGTTATTAAACTGACTATACACTTTGACCCAGCAATACCACTAGTAGGTCTATTTCCAAAGATGATTAGGGAAAAAGGAGATGAATCTGTATGTTCAAAAATGTTTATGGCAGCTCTCTTTGTGGTGACAAAGAACTGGAAATTGCAAGTATGCCCTTCAATTGGGGAATGGCTAAACATGTTGTGGTATATGATCTTGATGGAATACTACTGAGTATAAGAAATGATGAGCTCGATAGTCTTAGAAAAAATATGGATAGACTTACACAAAATAATGAAGAGCAAAATAAGCAAAACAAAGAGAATGCTCTATACAGTAACAACAATATCATTTTAAGAAAAACTTTGAGTGAGTAAGTCATTTTGACTACTATAAATACCCAAATAAACTGGAAAGAACATATGAAGGAAGACACTATTTGCATCCAGAGAAAGAACTGATCAATAGAAGTACGTATTGAATGATTTTACATATATATACATATTTGTTTCTAATGGTTGCCATCTCTAGGGCAGAATGCGGGAAGGGTAGAAAAAAGGGAAAAAAAGAATTTAATGTGATAACTTTATTATATATTTAAAAGGAATAGCAAATGGTACATAATAGATTTGTAGTTTCATGCACAACCATCTTTTTATTATACTATATTATACTGCATAAATTAAAAATAAATAAATAAATAAAACTGGGGTTGGGGATTGCATCAGTTCATGTGTGAAGTTAGCCATCCCAGCTCTAATGATCTGTGACTCTCTAGTCTACACTGTCGAGTTGGGAGACCAGGGAAATCTCTGCTAGCCATAAATGAGCAATACTTTTGTTGGCAGAGCAGATGATGTGTAAAGGCCATCCCAGCTCTAATCCCCTCTGACTCTCTACACTGTCTAGCTGGGAGATGAGGGAGCTCTCTTCTAGCCATAAACAGTTAATAATTTGCTGGCAGATTTGCCTTACAAAGGCATAAGTGTGGACAATTTACTTCTATTAACTGTTCTTCTTGTCCCTAGATTTATTTCAGGGCCAATCAAAGAAGATCTTGGTAATAATATTAAGTCTTTGCATCCTAACCTCCAAACAAGTCCTAGAGAGTTATTGGGAGTTGAGGGAGGGCCCAAAACTGGGTTTATGGACATAGACTCTTATGCAACTATTTCATAGAAGTTTTGAGAGATTTTCTGTTCCCTAGTCAGATAGTTATCTGGAACCAAACATGCCCAGTAAGCACTAAACCAAGACAAGAAAAAAATAGTCAATCTTAGCTTGGAGCATTCTGATGACTTTTGTTGATTGCCTGGTTTAGTATAGTGGCTCAGGATCCCTGGTCCGAGAGAACAAGGTTACTAAGAATTACAATTATTTTTTGGAATTCCCATTAGTTCTTTGGTTGTAAGCTTATATTCCCAAAATCCATTTTGGGGTGTGCTTAATAGTCTCTACTCGTTTTCATATATTATGACTATTTAATATGACCTGTTAGTAGAGCAGAGAGAAATTTAAAGTACCTAACTTTCAATGAATCCTCAGAGATATTTGAAAGCCCTTCCATATTGCTCTCATAGACTCCTTATATTTGTACAGCTTTTCCCCCTCTATTCAAGAGTTGACCTGAACAATGACAGTTTCCTCCTTTACTGACAAGAGTGGACCCCTATTATAAGAGATCCTTCTATTCAGTTGTGTCACTTCCCTTCACTGGCCTGTAACATAAGGCACTTGAACTGAGCCAGATCCCCTCCAACTCTACAATCCTATGTTTCTGTATTGCCCATATTGGTGAAGATGCCTTGGAGGGAGGCAATGACCTTGAGATCAGAGATCATATCTTTTCTAAACTTGTAACTTCCAGTAATGTTAAAACACAAGGTTCTGTGAGCAATGGGGGTTAGATAAGTGTTTCTTTTTTAAAAATTTTTAAAATTTAAAAAAATTATTTTTAGTTTTCAACATCTTTCTGTAAGATTTTGAGTTGTTAGTTTTCTCCCTCTTCTTCTCCTCCTCCCTCCTCAAGATGGCATGCAGTCTGATATAAACTATACAAGTACAATCATAACAAACGTTAAATGAGTGTTTCTTGAATTGATGGTTTAATTGAATTGAAATATCAGTGGGTAGTGATATGTGGAAAGCAGAGACCAAAGTGAACTTACCTGAGCTAGGAGTACCAGAAAGGGCAAGGATGAGGTATATGAGGTATAAAGGTAGAATGAGGGTCCTGTAGGAAGCTGGCTGGTGATTCTGCTTCATGGTGCAGATCATGGCTGACAGGAACCCAACCAGGGAGATGCTAAGAGCAAGCAAGGATGTTGCCAGTGAACAGCAGGATCACAGAACCTGAAAACTATCCCCATTGACCCCTTAGCACAGGATTCAGGAGTGTTGTCTCAGAGTCTGGGCAACCACACATTAAAGCACAGATTAAAGGGCACAGAGCTGTGGTCCAGCTTGTGTCCACCCCACCTCATCTCCCCTCCTCATACAGATCTCACAGGTCAGGTTGGTTCCCATACACCACATATTCATTTCAACATCCACAGCTCAGCTTACACTATTTTTTCCTCATCTATAATGTCCTCCCCACTCCTTTCTCTTTATTCCAATACTTCAATGTCTGACTCAGTGGGCCACCTGCTCCCTGAAGGCTTGTTACATTAACTTCTTGTTCATTGATCTTCTATCTCTGTATTTCTCTTCATCATCTCAGCAGCTCACATAGATTCAATGATTTCCTCTATGCAGACGCCTCTCAGCTTCACGGATTCAGCCCTAACCTCTCTCCTGACCTCTAGTGTCTTTTGGATACTCTGACCTGGATGCCCCATAGATATTAAACACAACATGTACAGAACTGAACTCACTCTCTTTCCCCCTAAATGTTCTCAATTTCCTGCCTTCTCTGTTACATCAAGGACAGCACCAGACTTACAACCTAGATATCATTCTCAACTCCTTATTCTTTCTTTCCCTGTAACCCCATTTCTAGTCTCCATAGCCAAGTCCTGTCAAGTCTACCTGTCCAACGTCTCTCATATCCATGTCTTCTCTCCTCTGATATTTCTGTTATCCTCATGCAGTACGTTCTCACCTGGTTAGGGTCTCTGCCTCCAGCTTTTCTGCTCTCCAGCATTTGACATTCAGTTGTCAAAAAGATCCCCCTAAAGTACAGGTGTGACCATGCCAGCCCCCAATTCAATAACATACAGTGGCTCCCTATCACACCTAGGATAAATAAAAACCCTCTAGTGTTGAAAGCCCTTTACAACCTGGCCCTTTCTTACCTCTTTCATCTTCTTACACCTTCCTCCCCCAGAGTATTCTGCCACCTAGTGACACTGGCTTTTTGGCTGTTCCTCAAACAATACCCTCCACCTCCCTCCTTGAGGCATTTTCACTGGCTGTCTCCTTTACCTGCAATTCTCCCTCTTCCTCTCTATATCCTGGCTCCTCTGATGTCCTTCAGATCCAGCTCAAATCTCACCTTCTGCCAGAAGTCTTTCCTCATTCCCCATAATGCTAGTGTCTTCTCTCTTAACATTAACTCCAATTCATCCTTCATATATCTTGTTTTGTGTAAAGGTTTGTGTGGTCTCCATCATTAGACTATGAGCTCCTTGAGAGCAATGAATGAATTTTGCTTTTTGTGGTAACCCCTGTGTCTAATAGCACAGTGCCTGGCACACAGTGGGTACTTAATAATGCTTCTTGACTTGATTTGACTTCTACCCTTGTTATCAGTATCACTAAGCAGAGTATATGGGCGTTGAGGGTATGTGCTGTGTCTTTCCTTCTGTTCCTCTGTGCTGAGTAACTGGGCACAGATGTAAGACCTTACAGGCCCAGCATATAGATGACAGATGATTGATGAATGTGGAATACAGTTCTGTTATCTATGGGCAACACTGTTGGCTAGAGGCTTTTCTAGAAATGCTGGGGTTGGGCCTTCTCTAAGTCTCCAACTGGTTCCTTGGTAGCTGAGGTGCTAATGGTTTTGATTTCATTTTATTCAATCATTCAAAAATATTAATTAACCAAAGGATGGGAGTTAATAGCCTGAATACATCTGTAGAAAGTAAGATATGTTACATCTTTTGTGATTACTTGAGTGGGAATATAATGGAAGTTCTTTACATCACAGCTATTTATGGCATCTTTACATAAATTAACCATGTGCTACGGTATGATTCCCTATTGGAATATAGAAAAATAAAAATTTTAAGTATATACTTTACTGATCACAATGGAATAAAAATTACAATTAATGAGTCCTTTGAAGGAAGAATTGACCCCAGAACTCCTGGATTCAAGAATAGTCCTCTCTCCAGTGTGCCAGGCTGCCTCCCAAGCTTCCTCTTACAATTCAGTCTGCCTCTTAGACAGAGTGGTCAGAAGGGTCTGATTAACAACTGACCTCCCAATTGATAAATGATCAAAAGAAATGAACAGGCAATTTTTTAGATAAAGAAATCAAAAGAATTTATACTCACATGAAAAATTGCTCTAAATCATTATTGATCAGAGAAATGCAAATTAAAATGAGCTTGAGATATCATTTCACAACTATCAGATTGGCTGAAATGATTGAAGGGGAAGGCAACAAGTGTTAGAGGGGATGTGAAAAAAATTGAGACAATAATTCATTGTTGATAGAATTGCGAACTGATCCAACCATTTTGGAGAGCAATCTGGAATTATGCCCAAAGAGTTATTGAACTGCATATACCCTTTGACCCAGCAATACCACTATTAGGTTAGTTTCCCAAGATGATTAGGGAAAAAGGAAAAGAAGCTATCTGTTCTAAAATATTTAAAGCAGCTCTCTTTGTGGTGGCAAAGAACTGGAAACTGCAGGGATGCCCATCAATTGGGTAATGGCTGAACAAGTTGGTGTACATGATTCTGATTGAATATTACTGGGTCATAAGAAAAGATGAGTTTGATGATCTTAGAAAAACATGATTTAACTTACATGAAATAATGAAGAGCAAAATGAGCAAACCCAAGAGAATGTTGTATATGGTAACAGCAATATTGTTTTAAGAACAACTTTGAGAGAATAAGTCATTTTGACTATTGTAAGTACCCAAATTAACTACAGAGAATACATGAGAGATGTGTATCCAGAGAAAGAACTGACATCTAGAAGTATGTACAGAAAGATTTTACATATACATACACACACACACACATGTATATATACATATATTTGTGTGTAGTGATGACCATCTTTAAGGCAGGGTGGGGGAGGTAGGAAAAAAGGAAAGAAAGTAATTTATGTGATAACTTCATTATACATTTAAAAGGAATATCAAATTATATATAAAAGATTTGTATCTTCCTGTACGATTATCTTTTTTTATTATACTGTTTTGGAAATGCTTGTTTCATGCCAGTAACACAAATTTTAAAAAATAAAAATTAAAAAAAATACCTAACCCACCTGTCCTTCCCAAGTTTCTGAAACAGGGCTACAGCCCAGAGAAGAGTGACCGCTATGAAAATGACTACAAGCCCTTTGGAAAAAAGCCCCTCCCAACAAAAGAACTACCCCAGCCTACCCAGAAGTTAAACAGGGACCTCCTTCTGAGGGCTCTGTGACTCACCTTGCTTCCTACTGAATAACAATCATATGGACACGTTCTCAGGAAGAAAGGAGGAAGGAATTCATCCCTTCAAGAAGACAAAGGTCCTTTCTCTTTCTTGCTATTGTCAAAATATTTTGGAGATACCCTGTTTCCCAGAGTGAAGGCCCAGCAAGCAGGCTATGCCCTGAGCTTGGCATAATAACAATCCTTTGCTCTCTGGATGATCTCACCCTCTGGCAAAGTGTATTGCACCACATGTTGACTCTCTCTATTTCCCAGGGACCAGAAAGCCAACATCCACCAGGTCTCTGACATGCTCATAATCTCTGTTCCTTGTATTATACTCCTGTTCCCATCACAGAACTCTGGTTCTGTACTGCATAGAGTAGTAACAACCCCCAAGACTTGGGACAATACTGTTGCAAAGAACCTGTGGGCACAGTAACTCAAGACCTAAAAATGACATAGTCCAGCCCACTTATATATATTAGCATTGTCTGTACCCCAATATGTTAATCCCTCCTTCTCAGGACAGGGGCTTCCTTTTGTGCAAGTCATTTTCCTCACTCTGAAATAAATTATACCACTACTTTATGTCCTGACACCTGCATCTAGTCTGCTCTGTTCAGCTCAGGCCACTTTCAGGTTAGAGACTGATCAGGTCTCCACTACATTCTAAACTCCTTGACACTATTCATCTTGCTTTCACTGTAGGAAGCTGGGAAAAGTCCTTAGCATACTACTCCTTATAGGAGTGGCTTCTTGGTGATCCTGCCAAATGGCTCTCATTTAGGCCCAGGCTAAATGCTTCTCTTTCCTTCAAATCCACTAGACATGTTCTTTTGTCCTCTCCTTTACTCAAGTCTCTGACAAACACATGGCTCTATTTGCCAAAGCTAAACCTTTGAATTGTCATCTTTGTCCTTCAAAATCAGCTCCTGCATCTGAGCTACTGTGTTACACAAAGATCTTCAGAAGTGGCATCTCTGCCAGCTTGTTTACAAACCAGGCATGCTTTCCCCCACTCCTTTTCTATTTCTTGGATTCATCTTCAATAGCAGCATGGTATGGCTAGCAGAGAAGTCTTAGGAGAACTGGGTTGGAGTCTCTAAGTCAAGGCCAGATGATGACTTGTTGGGGCTGTTGGAAAGGGGATTTCTGTTGAGGGCTGGACTGGACCAAACGCCCTCCGAGATCCCTCCCACTGCTGAGCCCATGATTGTCACAGGGGTGGCATAATGGAATGAACACCACACTTGGGGTCCTAGGTTTGAGGTCTGACACTGCCCAGATCTGTGTGACCTTGGATGAGATCCATCCCTGTCTGAATCTTAATGTTCTCCCCCTGTAAAATGAAGATAATAATACTAGGAGGCAATTTATTCTAGTAGAAATAAACTGACTTTGGATTCAGAGGACCTGTGTTCAAATCCTGCCTCTGAGGCTTACTGCCTGTGGGAAGTCCCTTTACCTTTCATGGGACTTAATTCATAGATCTACAAATTGAGGGGGCTGGACCTGAGGTCCCCTGAGGTCCTTTTCAGTGCTAGATCTAGGCATTGAAACAGCTTGGTATAGAGCCTGCTGGGCTTGGAGCCGGGAACACCCAAGTTCTTATCAGTTGTGGGACTCAGACAGAGTCAGGATCTACCTGCTGCTGTTTCCTCATCTGCAGAATGAAGATAACCAGACCTTCAGTGCCAACTGCTAGGGTTGTCATGGGGCCCATTGAAGATAAAGAATGAATTACAGGCTCCAAAACAAAACTAGAGGTTGGTAAATGAAAATAAAAATGTCTATCTTCAAAGAAGAAATATGAGAGGATACCTCCCTCCTCTCACTGACACAGACACACAAATTCACACACAGACGCAGACACATACAGACACATTGCTTCAGATCTCCGAGTCCATGGATATGGAACATTGCATAGAACATTAGTTTTTTTTGGAGA
Organism: Vombatus ursinus; assembly: GCF_900497805.2. Classification (NCBI taxonomy): domain Eukaryota; kingdom Metazoa; phylum Chordata; class Mammalia; order Diprotodontia; family Vombatidae; genus Vombatus; species Vombatus ursinus. The sequence goes on from NW_020945437.1 coordinate 26,172,507, forward strand.
TTGTTTTCTTTTCTCCCCTTTTCCTCCTCTTTTTCTTTCTTCTTTTTTTAACTCTTTTTTAAAAGTGCTGGCTCTGTAGGAGGAGGATACATACAAGGGAAATCTAGGCCATGTGTGAAACCCAAACATCTCTAACGGCTTTTTTAAAAATAGCTCTGTAACAATCTCTTGGGGCCCACTCGTCCAACTCATACCTTCTCTCTTAGGATTCTAGGGGTCATCCTGTGGGTGGCTCTCTTACCCAACACTAGGCCACATGCCTTCATCCATGTCCTTCTACCTTAACAATCAGCCACCTGACTCAGCTATTTAATAAGCTATCAGCTCAAACTTCATAGCAAGAACACAGTCCATATCATTTCCCCTCCCCTATACCAGGGGCACACTTTTCCACAAATGCACCCAGTGTCCAGGAGGGTAAAGAATGGGCAGCAAACAAGGGACCAAAGTGTGGGAGACAGACCTGGCCAAAGGCATCTCCCAGCTCCAGAACTGGGCCCTTCACGTCCTTTCCCCCAGAATGTTTGCTTCACTTTCATGGAGTCAAAAGTTCTTTCAGCTGGAGCAAAAACTTAGTTAGGGATGGCAGAAGTTTCTTCCCTTTGACTCCCTCAGAGCCTCAGCTCAGAAGATGGAGCATCAGGTGAGAGTGACAGCCACAAGGCCAGGAGAGCTGGGTCATATACTTCGTGGGGGAGAGGGAAGGGTAAGAAGACTGGAGCTCAGGTGAGAGAGCAGAACTGGCGATCATCTTCATAGAAATGGTAAATGAATCCATGGGAGTCAAGGTCACTAATAAGAGAGCAGAGAAGGAGAAGAGTATTCAGGAAAAAGTCTTAGGGGAACCACAATTAGTGAGAGAGACTTCTATGAAGATCCAGGCAAGGAGCCTGAGGAGGAGCAGCCAGACAGAAGAACCAGGGAGAGCAATGTCACTGAACCCTAGAAAGCAGGGAGAGTCGAGGAGGAGAGGGGCACTCAATTTTACAGTCAATTATAGTATAGGCTTCTCAAAAATATTCACAGAGGTTTAGCAGTACCAGATCTTAAACTATATTATAAGGCAGTAATTATCAAAACTATCTGGTACTGGCTAAGAAATACAAAGGAAGATCAGTGGAACAGAGCAGACATAGCAACTGCCTCCCCAGCAGTTCAGTCTGCCTCTCAGACCTTGTGGTCAGAGGGGCTGACTAACAACTGACCCAGCGGCACTTCCCAAGTTTCTGAGACAGGCCTACAGCCTGAGAAGAGTGACCACTGTGAAAATCAACACTAATCCTGTCCAGCAAAGCTACTTCCAACAAAAGGGCTCCCCCAGCCCACCCAGAGGTTAGACAGGGACCTCCTTTTGAGGGCTCTGTGACCTACCTTGGCTTCTCCTGAATAATAAACAATCTTCTAGGCTCCTTCTCAGTCAGAAAGGAGGAGAGAATTCATCCCATCAGGAAGAGAAGGTGCGTTCTCTGCAGTCAGAGGACTGCCTCTGAGGCTTAGTGCCTCTGAAACCTTCCAAGTCCCTTTACCCTCCGTGGGCCCTAGTTTACATATCCACAAATGGAGGGAGCATTATCTGATGTTCTCTGAGGTCCCTTTCAGTAATTGGTCTGGGCAGCTATGTGAGTGCAGAGCCTGCTGGGCGTGGAGTCAGGAAGATCCTAGTTCAAATTTGAATGTAAACAGCTGTGGACCCAGACTGTGTCAACATCATTATGGAAAATAACAGTAACCATATTTTCAGACTCAACTGACAGGTTTGTTATCTGAAATGAGCAACTAAGTACAGCCGCAAAACCAAAATAGAATGCTGCAAATTTGAAGCCTATATAAATAAATACTAACTGCAGTTATTATTATTACTAGTATCAATCATTGTTATTATTATCATTGTGTTATCATTATTACTAGGGTTGTTGTGACAAGTGAGATAATTGTAAATTGCTTACCACAGCACCTGGCACATAGTAGGTGTTAATGGTTCTTATTACCATGTGGCAGGCATCATGGTAAGCAGTAGGGGTAAAAGAAAACTCTAAACATGGGCACTGCCCTCAGGGAGCTCACACTGGAATGGGAGAAACAACCTGCAAAGAGCTGCACACGTCAGATAAAGAAAAGGCCAATGGAGACCTTGAGGGGAACCAGCAGCAGGTGAGAGATGGGGAGAACCAGGGCTGGCCTCCTCCAGAGGAGGAATTGAGCTGAGTCTGGAATGAAGCCAAGGCAGCCAAGAGGCAGAGGTGAGGAGGGACAGCATTCCAGGCAGGAGGTACAGCCAGTGCATTTCTATTTTGCCCTCTGGTTCTGGAATATCAGGGCAGTTTTCCTTGATAATTTCTTGAAAGATGATATCTGGGCTCTTTTTTTGATCATGGCTTTCAGGTAGTCCAATAATTTTTAAATGATCTCTCCTGTATCTATTTTCCAGGTTAATTGTTTTTCCAATGAGATATTTCACACTGTCTTCTATTTTTTCATTCTTTTGGTTTTGTTTAACAATTTCTTGATTTCTCAAAGAGTCATTAGCTTCCATTTGCTCCATTCTAATTTTTAAGGAATTATTTTCTTAACCGAGCTTTTGGACCTCCTTTTCCATTTGGCCAATTCTGCTTTTTAAGGCATTCTTCTCCTCATTGGTTTTTTTGGACCTCTTTTGCCATTTAGGTTAGTCTATTTTTAAGGTGTTATTTTCTACAGTATTTTTGGGGTCTCCTTTAGCAAACTGTTGACTTGTTTTTCATGATTTTCTTGCATCACTCTCATTTTTTCCTCTCCATCTCCTATTTGATTTTCAGAAACCTTTTTGAGCTCTTCCATGGGCTAAAACCAATTCATATTTTTCTTGGAGGCTTTGGATGAAGGACTTTGACTTTGTTGTCTTCTTCTGGTTGTTTGTTTTGATCTTCTTTCTCACCAAAGTACGATTCTAAAATATGATTTTTTTATGCTGTTTGTTCACGTTTCCAGTCAATTACTTAACTTTTAAACTCTGTTAAAGGAAGGCTCTGCTTCCAGTATGGAAGGTGTGCTGTCCCAAACTTCAGAAGTGTTGTGCAGCTGTTTTCAGAGGTACTTCTAGGGCCCTGTAAATTTTCACTTCTTCCAAGGTGATACATCAAGGGCAAGGTGTTTACTCTACTCCTGGCCTGTGCTCCCTGTCTATGAGTGACCACAAGCACTCTTTTCTGCCTTGGAACTGTGAGGAAGATTCCCTTTCCACCACCACCACATGCTCCACCATGCCAGCATTCCTCCTCACTCTAGGACTGCCACCCAGGATTGTGACCTAGATCCAAGCATGTGCAAAGCAAGAGAATTCTGCCTCAGTACGTGCCAAAAGATCCCTATAATCCCTCACTGAATAGCCACTTGAACCCCCCCATCGTGAGAGCTCCAGAATCAGCAGCTACTGCTTTGGCCACCACCCCAGGGCTGTGCTTGGGCCAGGGCTGGACCATGATCCTCTTACTCAGGTCCGACAGACCATTCCCACTGACCTTCTGAGTTGTCTTTGGCATTTGTGGGTTGAGAAGTCTGGAAAGCGCCACACCTCCCCTTGATTCAGTCCCATGAGGCCTACTCTGGGTTTGCTGGGCCCCTGTTATCATGGCCCACCCTGAACTGCACTCCTCTCCCAGCCTGGCACAACAGACATTTCCTGTCAAACTTCCAGGTTATCTTGGGCTGGAAATTTATTTCACTCTGTCTTTTTGTAGGTTCTGCTGCTCTAGAATTTTTTTAGAGTCATTTTTTACATGTATTTGGTGGGGTTTGGGGGAGAGCTCAAGCAAGTCAGTGCTTTTGCTCTGCCATCTTGGCTCTGCCCCACTATTTCTTTCTTTTTAAAAATTTAATGTTTCCTCAGTTACATGTAAAAACAATTTAAAAAATTCATTTCAAAAATTTTGAGTTCCAAATTCACTCCTTCTCTCCCTTCTGTCTCTTCTTACTTGAGAAGGCAAGCAATTTGATACAGGTTATACATGTGTGGTCATGCAAAATATATTTCCAGGTTAGTCTTGTTGTGAAAGAAAACACAGACCAAATACAAAGAAAGTAAAGAAAAAGTATGCTTTGATCTGCATTCAGACTCCATGCATTCTTTATCTGGAGATGGATAGCATTTTTTAAAAATCATAAATCCTTTGCAATTATCTTGGATCATGATGGTACTGCTGAGAATAGCCAAGTCATTCATAGTTGATGATGATATAGTATTGCTGTCACTGTGTACGATGTTCTCCTGGTTCTCCTCATTTTACTTTGCATCATTTCATGTGAGTCTTTATAGGTTTTTCTGGTAACATCCTGCTCATCATTTCTTATAGCACAATAGTATTCCATCAAAATAATGTATGACAACTTGTTCAACCATTCCCCAACTGATGGACATCCCTTCAATTTCCAATCCTTTGCCACCACAGTGACAGCTGTTATAAATATTTTTGTACAAATCATCTTTTCCTTTTAAAATAATCTCTTTTGAATACAAACTTAGTAGTTTAATCAAAGGTATTGCTTGGTCAAAGGGTATGCATAGCTTTATAGACCTTTGGGCATAGTTCCAAACTGTTCCACAGAATGGTTGAATCAATATATAATTTTGCCAACAATGCATCAGTGTCTCAATTTTCCCATATTCTCTGCAATATTTGTCATTTTCCTTTCCTGTCGTACTAGTCAATCTGATAAGTGTAGGGTGGTTCCTTAGAATTGTTTTAATTTGTATTTCTCTAATCAATAATAATTTAGACCATGTTTTGATATGACTACAAAGAGCTTTGATTACTTTGTCTGAAAACTAACTATTCATATCCTTTGACCTTTTATTAATTGAGTAATGGCTCTTTTTTATAAATTTAATACTGCTCTCCATATAGTTGAGAAATGAGAGCTTTATCAGAGAAACTTGCTTTAAATTTTTTTCACGGTTATGATTACTACTGTGTATTTCCCTGCATCCTATTTCCCCCCTGTTTATCCTGCTCTTGTTCCTTTCACCCTGTCAATGCTTGAATGTTTTGTTTCTGACTTTTACCCCCAAATCCATCTTCCCTTCTACCAGCACACACCACACCCCTTTCTCTCATGCCTTTTCCATCCAACTTTCCTGTAGGGTAAGGGAGATTTCTATTCCCAGCTGAATGTGTATGTTAATCCCTCTTTGAGACAATTCTGATGAGAGATCAGCATCTCAAGGCAGAGGGATGATTCCCAAAAAGATTTTTCTCTCTGACTCTGGCTCAAACTCAGAGTGGACTCCAAGTAAATCTCTAAGGTGACCTCATGCCTAATGGCTCCCCAGGGTGATAACAGGTCAAATCCAGATCAAAGGTATTCGTTGTACAACATGGGTATCAGATACAGCTGGTTATTTCTTCTAACAAATAGCAAACATAAGATACAGAAGAGTTAACATACACAAAGCAACAAATTTTTAGAAGAAAAGTTCTATATTCAGCTTTGCCCTGATTAAGGAGGCAAAACTTAGGAAAATAACATTTATTTATTTATTTTTAAAATTTATTTATTTTCAGTTTTCAACATTCACTTCCACAAGATTTTCAGTTCCAAAATTTCTCCCCATCTCATCCCTCCCTCCACCCCAAGATGGCATGCATTCTGAATACTCCTTCTCCTAATCTGCCCTCCCTTCTATCTCTCCCCCACCTTCTCTTATCCCCTTCCCCTTCTATTTTCCTATAAGGAAGGATAGATTTCTATACCCCATTTCCTGTATATCTTATTTCCTAGTTGCATGTGAAAACAATTTTTTTAAACACGTTTTTAAAACTTTAATTTTCTCCTTCCCTCCCTCCCCATCCTCATTGAGAAGGCAACCAACTTGATACAGATTATACATGTAGTCATACAAGACACTTCCATAGTAGCCATGTTGTGAAAAACTAAGTGTATTTCCTTTCATCCTACCCCACCCCCCATTTATTCTATTCTCTCTTTTGACACTGTCCCTCCTCATAAGTGTTTGTTTTTGATTACCCCTTCCCCCAATCTGCCCTCCCCTCTATCATCACCCTGCTCTCTTGTCCCCTCCCCTCCTATTTTCCTGTAGGGTAAGATCGATTTCCATGCCCAATTGAGTGTGTATGTTATTCCCTCCTTAAGCCAAATCCTATGAGAATAAAACTCACTCATTCCCTCTCACCTTCCCCTGATTCCCTTCCACTGTAAAAGCCTTTTCTTGTATGTTTTATGTGAGCTGATTTACCCCATCCAACCTCTCCCTTTCTCCTTCTCCCAGTGTAATCCTCTTTCACCCCTTAATTTTATTCTCCAGATATCACCCCTTCATATTCAACTCACCCTGTGCCCTATATCTATCTATCTATCTATCTATCTATCTATCTATCTATCTATCTCTATCTATCTATCTATCTATCTACATACATATAATTTTTTCCCTCCAACTACCCTAATACTGACAAAGGTCTCATGAGTTACAAATATCTTTCCATGCAGGAATGTAAACAGTTCAACCTTAATAAGTCTCTTATAATTTCTCTTTCCTGTTTAACTCTTCATGTTTCACTTGAGTCTTGTATTTGAAAGTCAAATTTTCTATTTAGCTCTGGTCTTTTGCTTGAAAAGTCCCCTATTTCATTGAATAACCATTTTTCCCCCGAAGGATTATACTCAGTTTTGCTGGGTAGGTGATTCTTGCCTGTAATCCTATCTCCTTTGCCCTCTGGAATATTATATTCCATGCCCTCCAGTCCCTTAATGTAGAAGCTGCTAAATCTTGTGTTATCCTGATTGTGTTTCCACAATACTTGAATTGTTTCTTTCTGGCTGCTTGCAATATTTTCTCCATCACCTGGGAACTCTGGACTTTGGTTATAATATTCCTGGGAGTTTTCCTTGGGAGATCTCTTTCAGGAGGTGATTGGTGGATTCTTTCCATTTCTATTTTGCCTTCTGGTTCTAGAATATCAGGGCAGTTTTCCTTGATAATTTGTTGAAAGATGATGTCTAGGCTCTTTTTTCGAACATGGATTTCAGATAGTTTTTACATTATCTCTCCTGGATTTATTTTCCAGGTCAGTTTTTTTTTCAGTTGTTTTTCCAATGAGATATTTCACATTATTTTCTTTTGGATTTGTTTTATAGTGTCTTGATTTCTCATAAAGTCACTAGTTTCCAATTGCTCCATTCTAATTTTTAAGGAAGTATTTTCTTCAGTAAGCTTTTGAACTTCCTTTTCCATTTGACCAATTTTGCTGTTTAAGGCATTCTTCTCCTCATTGGCTTTTTTGGACCTCTTTTACCATTTGGGTTAGGCTATTTTTTAAGGTGTTATTTTCTTCAGTATTTTTTTGGGTCTCCTTTAGCAAGCTGTTGACTTGTTTTTCATGATTTTCTTGCATCACTCTCATTTCTCTTCCCAGTTTTTCCCCTGATTTTCTTACTTTTTTCTCAAACTCCTTTTTGAGCTCTTCCATAGCTTGAGACTGATTCATATTTTTCTTAGAGGCTTTGGATGTAGGAGCTTTGACTTTGTTGTCTTCTTTTGGTTGTATGTTTTGATCTTCTTTGTTACCAAAGAAAGATTCTATGGTCTGACTTTTTTGTGCCTTTGTTTGTTCATGATCCCAGCCAATTACTTGAGGTTTAAATTATTTGTTAAGATAAGGGTCTGCTTCCAGTGTGGAGAATGTACTGTCCCAAGCTTTGGGGGTTTTGTGCAGCTATTTTCAGAGATACTTCTAGGGACCTGTAAATTTTCAGTTTTTCCAAAGTGCTATGATCAAGGGCAAGGTGTTTAATCTTTTCCTGGCCTGTGCTCTGGTCTATGAGTGACCACAAGCACTCTTTTCTGCCTTGGAACTGTGAGGAGGATTCCCCCTCCACCACCACTACAAGCTCCACCACACCAGCACTGCTCCTTGTCCCATAACTGATACCCAGAACTGTGACCCAGATCCAAGCACAGGCAAAGCCAGAGAATCCTGCACCAGTGAAGAGATCCCTGCAATTGCCCTCTGATCAGTCACTTGCTTCCCCCTCAGTCTGTGGGTCAGAAGCTCTGGAAGCAGCCACCACCCCAGGGCCAAGCTCAGGTACTGGGGCTGAGACCATGTTTCTCTCTCACCACGGTCACAGACTTTTCCCACTGACTTTCTAAGTTGTCTTTGGTGTTTATGGGTTGAGAAGTCTGGAAACTGCCACAGCTGCCCACAATTCAGTCCCCTGAAGCCTGCTCCAGGTTTACTGAGACCTGTTTTGCCTGCATGCCTATGCCGAACTGCGCTCCTCTTCCTGGCTGGTGTGATATACCTTTCAGATCAATCATCCAGGCTGTCTTGGGCTGTAAATTTGTTTCACTCTGTCTTTTTGTGGGTTCTGCTGCTTTAGAATTTGTTTAGAGCTATTTTTTACAGGTATTTGGAGGGGTTTGGGGGAGAGCTCAAGCATGTCACTGCTTTTACTCCGCCATCTTGGCTCCGCCCCTGGAAAATACCATTTAAAAAGAGTTTTAAAAAAGAACAAAACATCAAGGCAGAAAGCATTGCCTGCTGGGATTTAAAGATATAATTGCTTTAAAGACAACTTTTCATAATAAAAACAAAACAATCCTGACAGGTACTGTCTCCAAAACAGGACACTGAGTCTCAGCTCCTCCCCAATTGCCTCTTCATCAGAGATAAGGGGGACGGGACAAGAGAACATGTGACTACAGATTGATAAGCACTACATGGAAAATCAGACAGGCTGGAAACAGTGGGGTCACCAGAATTGAGTCAGCCCAAATTTTAGCAAAATACTTTTAGAAAGTACTATGAAACACTACCAGACTAAACTGTACTAAACCAACACCATAGAACACCTTAAATACATTCCTACACTCCCTTTCTACTGTTTCAGTTTTACATGTTACAAATCCCCTCCTCCCCTGAATTCTGTGGGATCCAGTGATAGTGGCTTCTTGGCTCACTTTTCCTTCACCATGACCCTCTATCTACCAAATCCCAAAGTTTTCCCTGACTGAACCCCAGGCTCAGAAATCTCTCCCTCCTTGTTTCAGCCTCCTAGCATCCCTGACTTCTTTAGAGACACATCTAAAGTCCCACCGTTTACAAAGTGGCTTTCTCAATCCTCCTTGTTGTAGTTCATCCTTCCTTCTGGAAGAGGACTAATGATGTCACAAGGGTGATGTCTTGACTGCTGAAAAATTAGATTGAAGTGGGGCAGAGCTGCTTCAAGTCATCAGCCTCACTCTCTCCACTAGAGTCAAGACAAAAGTCAGGAAGACTGGTGAGGGCTCAGGATGCTGTAAGTGACCTTGGATTTTTTAAAATTAGATCTTTCCCACTTCTCAGTTTGTCTGAGGCAATGCCCATTCAGTATCTCAGGGCTAGGTAAGAATTGAGACCAAAGATGGCCTAGTTAACCATCACAAAAGTATCAATCTGGGAGGAGAAACCTTAGAGTTTCTGGCCAGAACAAAAAATAATTGCTATGTAGACTCTTTCTAAACCATGGAAACTAAATAATGAGCTTGAGCTGGATGCTGTTACTGGCCATGCAATGAAAGTCAGAGTAATATGGGTTTAAAGGCTAGCCAAGCAGTTCCATTTGAATCACAACGGACTTTTTAGAACCCTATTTTTTCCAGAGCTGTATTTTAAGAAATCATAAATGAAAACTGCACAGGACAAAAAAATGCCAGCTTCTAAAAAATAATAAATAATTTTTTAAAAAATCTAGTCCTTAAACCCTCCCAAAATCTTATAAATATAAGCGACCAAAAATTATCTTCTTATGAAGACAGTATTGATGGAGTGCTAATGATGGACCCCTAAAAGGTCCTGGACTTTCCCACATGGCCCAGGCACTGGCATTCACCTGAGGCACCTGGCCCATCCCAGAATAATCCTTTTAACTGCCCTTTCATCTTGGCCCTCATTGTCTGCACTTGGCCCCACCCCAGGCTATTTTACCACTCCTTAATTCCATCTAGACCCCTTCTCTGTTACCTCTCAGTCACCTGAAGCTATTGCCCACTCCTTGATCACATCCTGATTTTCCCACAGTCTTTCTGTATATGAGTGTCCATCTTGCCCCCATGCTTAGATTCTTTAAGAGTCTGAATCCCTTGTATTCTCATCACAGATGCATGTATTCTTAAGATCTTGTGCTTGTCTCTGACTGAAAGAAGGCTTAAGTCAAATTCTTTCAAGGCAGAACCCACTCCTTTTGCCCTTGAATTTTGGGGTTCTCATTAGACTGCATTAATATGACACCCCAAGTACAGAGGTATTAGGAGGAACAGGAGAAGAGGAGGAGAAGCAAGAGGAGAAATAGGGGCATTTCTCAACTCAAATTAGCAGTTTGTGTCCCCACTAGTAATCACAGATAACATTGGCAAGACAGTTAATACAAAACATTCTCCAAAAACCTGGTTCACTCCTTCCCACAAATACACACAGCATCCATGGGAGGAGGAAGCTTACACTTACATCATAATAGTGATGAGGCTCATATGTAAGAAAACATTGTGACAAAGATTTACCCAACAACACCTGCTATAGCCTTCCCTCTGGGTAGAGGCCCCAGGCAGAACCCTTTGGTGGTATTGTCTTGATTTGCTCCTGAACTGGATCTAAGTGAGGCAGAGTGGCACAAAGTCCTCAGCCTCACTCAACTCCTCCAGTCATCAGTCCTCCTTAATGATTTCTCTAGGGGTTCTCTCCAGATTATCCTGTATGTATCCTGTATGTTCCTGGCTGTTTGCTTCTTGTTTCTCCCATTAGTTGGTGAGCTTCTTGGAAGCAGGAACTGTCTTTAGCCTTTGTATTCCCAGGGCTTAGCACATCATAGGTACTTAATGAATGCTTATTGACTGACTTTGAAAGGCAAAGACCCAGTGTGGAATCTCTGAACAGGGATTTCAGATGAACTTGGGGTCTTCACTGAGAGGCTTTGTAGATGGGGCTAGGTCTCTGCCTGCCTGGCATGGCCCTCTGTAGTCCTTCAATTCAGAGGTGGCCATCCTACTTGAGAGCAGGGTGCTTCTACAGAAATCTCGCTTTTGGCAACTCTCAACCAAATCCAAAATTCTGAAGTTTCCACCCTCCAAGATGCCACTAGGGGAGTAAAACGCTCACTTCTGCAGAGGGTCAGTCAATGAAGTGCTCAAGGAGGAAATGGAAAGGCAGAAGTGGCCTGAGATTTCAGGCTCGCTCTGGCTTGCCTAGGCATCTATGAGATGCAACCCACTGTCTTTGGTGATGGGTTTGGGAGGTGGGGAGAGAGAGAAGGACTACTCTTCTACTATTGCTGGAAGTCCCAGGGAGCAAAAGGAGACACTAAAGAAGGGGTTTTTATATGTGCTGCTCTGTGGTCACGCTACCCTACCTTCCCCTTAGTGTATCACTAAAGGAGAGAGAGATTCTCTGGTTGGCAGCCCTTGGGGAAGCTGGAGGTCCTCAGGGGAGGCAGGGGGGTCCCTGCTTGTCCCTGTTGCTTCTCTGTCCTCCTTCTGGAATTGGTCACTTTGAAATACCTCTGCTGTCAATGAAACAAAATCAGTTTTTTTATAAGGGTTAGTAATATCTTGATAAAGTAAATGTAATACCTTTTTAAAAGAAAATATAAGAAATAAAAACCATTTAAAATAATATGGATTTAAGATAAACATTTGAAAAAATGAAACATTTTAAAATTAAACATAACTGATTTTTTAAAGGATAAGGGAATTGGTTGGGATTTCATTGATCTAGGGAATTCTGGAGGAGGAATTTCCAATAGCAATGCTGGTCTGTGCCTCCTCTGCTCCCTCTAGTCTTAGAGAGTACTAAGGTAGGTGACTAGCCCAGGGTCACCCAGACAGGACGTATGAAAACAAAATTGGAAAAGGTTCCATAGTAACCAAATTAGAGAGAAGATAAAAATAAGTGATATAAACTAATAAGATGTTAAGAAAACATTTAAAATAGAAATAAGTTGTTTTCTAAAACAAATAAGAATTGAATTAAACTGGACAAATAAAAATCTTCCTGGCAGAGGGTGGGGTAGAATGCCTGACAAGTGAAGGGACAGAGGCTCTGGCAACAAGTGACAAATCAGGAGGACCTGGGCTCCTAGTACATTACAGCTGCCTTCAGGATGTGGCTCTTGGGGGAAGCCCCAGCTATCCCCCTCAGCCTCAGGGCCTCAGTTTACCAGGGGAGGAGCATGGGCAGGAGGCTTCCTCGTTGAGGACAGAGGAGCAGGAGGCAGGGAGGCAATGATGGGAGCAGGGCTGCCAGGAGGCTGGGGAGAGCAGCTGGCACCTGGGACCAGGTTGCTTCAGTGAGCAGACATGTGTGATGCATGAAAAGCTGGAGAGACTTAGTTCCTGGGTAACTAATCATTTTATTAATTATGGTTAGTGAGCAATGAATAAAAGGATGGTTACTTGGCTTTCTCTGGTAAACCAAAGACCCCTCCTGGAGGCCTTTTGACCTTTATATACCCTTGGAAAAGTGAGTGTTTCCAAATCAACTCTGGTTAACAATTAATGAGAGAATGAATGTTGTAATGAGAGGTGGGCCTATTCTAATGAGGGGCTGGGGGATGGGACTTGGATTTTGTCACTCCTGGACAAAGAGAGACTCACCTAGAGTCAGAACACTCCCCTGAGTAACCCATACAAAAAGATTCTACACCTACCACACCATCCAATCCTTTCTGATCAGAACATAATGGACTGGAATTCACCTAAATCAGATTCTCTTTGTAAGGATTTTCTAGTTGGGTTGGGGAACAATTCCATCTAAATAAGATGGTCTAGGTGGGGTAAATTTTTGGGCATGGTCAGTAATGCCATTCAAAGACTGACTGTATAACCTACAGGAGTTTGTTTGTGAGTTAGGAAATAGAGACAAAATCTTAATCTTAATCAATAAATAGTTATTAATATAAGAGAAATAATCATTTCTCTTTCCAGTGAGATGCAGATGAGAGAAAGTTTGACCCACACCTGGAAATCATTCATTAAAACAATTTATTCAACTCCAAATGACTAAATTCCTTGAGTCAGCCTGTTGGTGGGTAGGCCTGGGGAAAGGACTGGGTATGGGGTCATGGTGCCTGAGAGTAAGGAAAAGCAGACTAGGACATCCAGGGATGGACTGGGGCTGGTGGTACCTGAGACCAGGACCACAATCAGGGATTGAAGGGAACAGCTCTGGGAATTAGGCTGCCTGGCAAAGGGCAGCCCCAGCAATCCCCATCTCTCCACCTGGACCTAGAAAGTAACCCAGAAACCAGTTGTAGGATGGGGGTATGTGGAGGATTAGGCTGAGGTGAGAACATGGCTAAGAGGTTTCTGTCCAAGAGACCCTCCTCCTGACCCCCACTGGATAATCATCTTTCACAGGGACCACTCAGGAGTTTCTCTGTCATACCACCAAAGGCCAGGTTCCTCAGCCAGGGCCAGACCATATGTTCAGAACCAAGCGAGGGACCCTAGTCCAGCAGATCAGGGATCCTCAGATCCCTCTCACAGCAACAGTCAGAGGGTCTGGTGGGTAATGGAAGGACTAAAGGCCTAAGGGAAGGGCCTTCTCTTACCTCTGGTTCTTTGGAGTTGTGTTTGCCAGAAGAAATAAATCACAAAGATGGAACCAATGAAGACCACCGGGAATAAAAGAAAAATCCTTTTATGAAGTGTCTTCTGAGATGTGGGGAGATTCTCTGAAAAGAGGCCCCCAAACTCCATTATTTTGGAAATCAGAGAAGAGAAACCCTGGTCTTGGAACCATAGAAGGCATCAAGATTCAGGAAATCCTGGGCAAGGATGGTGATGCCGTCTTTCAAATATTCCACCAAAACCCAGCCTCCCCAGGACTTCAGAGAAGAGAATGTAAGAACTGGAAGAGAGCTTGGAGAGAATCTAGCCCAGCTGCCTCAATTTACAGAGACGAAAATGGGAGAAAGAGGCCTTCCATCCTTCAGCCTATAAGTCACAGAGCCAGGGATGAAACCTGGGTCCTCTGACTCCCAATTCAGGCCTCTTCTCACCACCTCACAGCTGTGTCCTTATAGATTCAGAGACTTTCAAGGGTGATGGGCCCTTAGGTAACATCCAGTCAACCCCATCATTAGACAGAGGGCCACAGAGCAGAGAGGGAGAGAGACTTGTCCAAGGGGTTACACAGAGGTCATGACAGAGACAGGACTAGGCCCCAGGTCTCCTGATTCCAGAGGATGCTACTCTCTTCTGAAGTCCATTCTGGGTTAGGTTCTTACATCCCTATTGAGAAACTCTCTCTGGCTCTCAGTTGAGCAGCCTAGATTCCAGCAGCCTGGGGGTCAGCCCTCCACTAAGTTGTCACATTGCTACATTTTCCTCTCTGGACCTTGGTTTGACTACTTATAAAAAGAGGGGATTGCGGGTGGCAGTATGATACAGGAGAGCAGAATTTCCCAGCCTTGGAAAATCAGAAGATTTGGTTGAAAATTGTGACTGTCCCTTGGTGGCTAATTGAACTTTGACAGGTCACTGGGCTCCAGTCTCTTCCTCTGTAAATAGAAGAGGGGGACTGGATAACCTCTAAGGTCCCTTCCAGAGATGACGTTCTTCAATGACAAAATAGTCTGTCAGCATCTTTCCCCTCTTTTAATACCCTTCCCTTCCCCCAACCTCCCAGGAGCCCAGCCCTTCAATGTCCTCATCAGTAACATGGACAATAGAATAGAGGGCGGGGCCATGACATTGGGCTGTTATGGTGGGGCCCGATTGTGGAGGACTCTAAGACAATAGGGAGCCATGGAAATTTCTTGAGCAGATGAAGTGACAGGAACACAGTTGTGTTTTAGGGAGATGAATCTGGCAGCATGTACTAAAGAGATTGGTGAAAGGAGGAAATGGAGACCCTCCTTTGAAGCAAAAGTGGAAGCTGGACTTGGAGTCAGGAGAACCAGGGTCACATTCTATCTCTGGTCCTTCTCATGCACTTAGGGTAAATAAGTCCCTTTGCTGCTTTGGGCCTCAGTTTCCCAAATGTGAAATGAGCTTTGAATTAAATGATAAATAAGGTCCCTTCCACCTGGAATGTCAGATGTGAACTGCTCTGTTCTACAGAAGGGCAGATTTTCAGGAGCTAATTATCTTCTGAGCTGTAACCATGGCCAGAGGGACATTCTCTTGAGGCTGGATGATGCCAAAAGCCAGGGTGAAACTTGGTCCCCAGTCTATGAATGTACCCCCCTGCCTCAGGACTCTTCCTAAAATGCTTCAGAGGAGGATTTTTTTATCAAGCTAAGCTGTCCCTACTGAGAGTCTTATATGAGCCTGCCCAGACCTGTCCTAGGCCCTTGGGGTAGGGAAGGAGCAGGAGAGAGAAGTCAAACAATGTAGGCCCTGCCCCTGAGGAGCTCTGAGGTGGGGAAATGAGCTTAACTCCTGTAAAGACATTTATAAACCAGATGACACTGTAGGGTCTGCTTGTGGGGTACAGGGAGATGGCCCACCCCACTGCTTAGAGACTCCCCTCCCATCTCTCACTTTCACCAGCTGAACCAGTGTTCTGGGGAAGGGGCCTGATTTCTTCCTTTTGGTCCTAGAGGCTGAATTGGGAGCAACAGCTAGAAGTGATAAGGAGGCCTATTGAGCCTTCCTGCCCAGGTGAGCTGCCCCAGGTGGGTGGGGCTGCCTCAGTAGGGGCCGAGGATGGACTTGTATGAAATAATGAAGAGTGAAAAGAGCAGAACCAAGAGAATGTTGTATACAGTGACAGCAATATTGTTTTAAGAAGAACTTTGAGCGACCAAGTTCTTTTGACCATGAAGGAAGATGTTATCTGTATCCAGACAAAGAACAGATAAGTAGAAGTATGTATACAACTATTTTACACACACACACACACACACACACACACGCATTTTGCCTAATGGTAGCCATCTCTAGTTGGGGGGGGGAAGGAAAATGAAAGGAAAAAAGTTACATGACAATATTATATATTTAAAAGGAATTGCAAGTTGTACACAATAGATTTGCAGTCTGATGTGAAATCAGCTTTTTTCCCCTTATTCTACTGTTATAAAAATGGTTGTTTCATTTCTTAAGGTCAGAGTAAAATAAATTTTAAAAAAATAAGAAGCAGCCAAGTCATCCTCCTCCAGAAGGCCTTCAGCCAGGGGCTGGATGACCACGTACCCTGGATATTTTAGTCATTTCAGTGGTTTCCTTTCAGTGGCTGGTAGAACTAGGTGGTTTCTGAGCTCCCTTCCAGCTCTGAGGTTCTGTGAGGAGGCTGAGTCCTGGTGAGACAGTGCAGCGTGAGCCTGAGTGTGAGGCCTCTCCCTTCCCTTCCTTCATCCTCAGAGCTCCTCTGCGTCCTCACTTACTATCTTCTCTTCCTCTGCCCATAGAAGGAGAGGCCTCCCTGCTCGTTAAAGCTGATTCCTCTCCTGGTGCCACTGATCCTGTCCCCTTTTCTCCTTCCCTCCCCTAGGACCCTGCTCTGTAATCATTCCCTCTCTCATTCATCTTCTGGGTCTCTTTTTGCAGTGGTTCCTTCCCATTGGCCTAACACTCCCCAGCCCTAAGGCTTTCCACGGTATTTTTACTCCCATCCAGTAACTGCCTTCCCTACTAAAATTAGGGTCAAAGTTGCCAATACTCAAAAAGTCTCTACTGCCTCATTACCACACTTTCTCTTTTGTGCCTTTCAGTCTGGCTTTCTCCTCCACACTGTTCTGCTGAAATGTTCTTTCCAAAGTCATCATTGGCAAAAAAAAAAAAAAAGAAGAAGAAGAAGAAAACAGAGTAAAACACAGTTGTCATTGGCCTCCTCCACACACACGTGAACTTCCTTGGAGTTCTCCTTGCACTTCTCCTCTCTGGAGTATCTGATGTTACTGACCATCCCCAACCTCCTCTCAGTTATTTTCTCTTCTTCTGTTCCATTGACCTCAGAAACAAGACACTCTCCTGGTTCTCCTCCCATTTCTCTGACAGTTTCTTCTCTGTCTATTTTCTTGAATCTTTATTTCCACCACATTAAGTTAAGGTGGATGTTGGTCAAGCCTCTGTCTTTGACCCTCTTTTCTCTCAACAATTGTGCTCTTGGCAATTTTATTCCCCCATAGGTTCAGATCTCCATCTCCAGCCCTGACTTTTCTTCTGTGCTCAGCACCCTCATCTCCACCTCCCCTCAGGAGGTCTCCATCCCTATGTCTTTTCAGTACTTCACACTCCCCATACTGAGTTTATATTTCTCCTTCTCAAGCCTGCCCCTCCTGATTTCACCTTTCTCCTATCAGAGGCACTATGATTCATCTTTCTTTGAGGAATCTCTGATGCCCACTCTCTCCCTCACCTGGAGCATCAAAACCCCTGACAATTCTTCTTCATCCTGCCTCCAGAGCAGCTTTCCCAGCCTTCCCATCCTCTCTTTCTCTCTGGGATCACGTTGGCCCACGTCCTCCTTACCCCCTGCCTGGAGTCTTCCATTAGCTTCCACACATGATCCCCACCTCCACTGCCTCCCTGCATTCTCCATCAGCTGCCAGGCTCCTCTGCCCTGCACGCAGCCCTGCTCAGGCCATTCCTGCCTCCAAAACCTTTAGTGGCTCTGTACTGTGGAGCTCACACTGGTTCACTTGGCCTTCATCCTGGGCTAAACCTCCCCTTCTAACCTTCTCCCTTCTTCCTCCATGTGCTCTGTGCTTTGGTCAGACTGGACCAGACCTGGTGCCCTAACGATGCCCTGCTCTTCCTGCTGCCAAGCCTTTGTACATGCAGTTCCCTGTTCTGGTAATACCCTTCCACCTCCTTTTCCTTTCAAATCCAATGTAATCACCACTATGTGTAGGAAGCCTTCCCTGATTCCTGTGTCACTAACACCTTCCCCATCAGTCTTCACATCTCATTTCATTTTGCTCCCTTCTTATGTACTTATTTGGTATTACTGTATGTTCCAATTATGTCTCTTGCTTTCTTATCCTAAGGAAACTCATTCCTAAACCGACCAACTTGAGAGTGGGGATACCTGTCTCATCTTAACTTTCTATCTTCCCAACTAAAGTATAGGGACCTGTACATAGTAGTTGTTGGATGGAACCAAATTATATGGGATGAAACTAAATACATAAATAAATATATATTGAACTAAAACACATTGAAAGAAAAGTTTTTGGAATTGAACTAAGCTATGTTCCAAATGATCTATCACTTCATTATAGAGGGAGCTCCAGATGAGTTTAATGAAAAAATCTCCTGAAATGGTTGCATTATTTGAAATCTCACTGCATATTTCCATTGGGTTGGAACCAATGACTCCATTTTACATAATTATGAATTCAATTAGTATGAACTGAAATGTATTAAATTGAGACTACTCAGGATCCAGGTATATGCATCGGTATTTTAAGGGTCTATGACTTTGTCAGTGTGGGAACAGCTAGAAAGATCTTTTGTATTGAAGTTGGCACAGAGAGTTTCAGTGACTTGCCCATGGTCACACAGAGAATAAGAGTCAGAGGCAGCATCTGGACCCATTTCTTCCTGCCTTCAAGTCCAGCACTCTGCCCACTCTGCTACACGTCTTTTCACTCTGCCATACACTAAATTTTTTAATCAGATTAAGCATCATATATCTCCAGCTCCATCAAGGCATGAAGTCAGGCCTTCCTCCGTTCTCTTCCCCACAGCCTCACCTGCCATGGGGCTGGACACAGAGAAGGCATCTAGGAGACATTTATCACTAGGCCAATGTGTATGGAAGCCATGCAGATGACAGTCAAGAAAGTCTCAGACCCTTCTTACACCACTCACTGTATGGCTTTTGAATGCCATATAAGGCCTGGCATCTTTGAAAGAGAATAAAATCATCCCCATTTTTGAGCTACGGGACAGAAAGGAGGTCTCCATCATCTTTTAGTGGGAAACACTAGGCCAGAAGGATCCAAGGGAGGGAAGAGGATTGAAACCATGAGTTAAGATTCACTTCCCAAAAGGAGTTTGCTCCTTTCTCAAAGCCTGTGATTTTACACCTGTCAAGGAGAAGAAAATGGCCAGATCCAGAGTTAGAAGAGCCGGGTCTCATTCCCAACCCAGACATTTCCAAATTGTATGATCTTGTTCGAAGCCCCTCCTCTCTCTGGGTCCCATTTTCCTCATTTATTAAATGAGGGGGCTTTGACTCTTTAGAATCATTTCCAGCTCCAACAGTCTGTGATTCAGAAGAAACCCATAAACCACACAGGACCTACCTGCTACATGCAGTTCAATGTGGGCTTCATCACAATTGTCAGGAGAACGGAAATGGCAAGTGTATGGACCAGAGTCAGAGACCTGGACCTGCTGGATCCTCAAGGTCACCTTCCCCTCAGCCATGTCACATTTCAGCAGCTCCGTCCTCCCCTGGAACTCAGTGCCCTGGGATCCCTCCAGCTTCTCCCCGGTGGGGTACCTGTGCACAAGGGTCTGGTTTCTGAACCAGTTCACAGTCATGTCCCAAGCATCCATCTTAGGGGAGAGTTGACAGGACAGTGTGATGTCTTCTCCCTGCTTGGCCCGAATGAGCTGAGCAGATCCAATCACTGAGAATGCTCCTTCCTGGCGCTCTAGGGACAGAGTAGAAGAAAATCAGAGGATAACGTAGGCCCAGCATTAAGAGTATTTGTTTGTGTATTTGGGGGCCCCAGTGGATGAAGGTCTGACTTCTGGATCAGCTGCTGCTCTGCTGTGGGCCCACTTCTGGAAAATCACTTTCCTTCCTGTGATCCCCTTGGAGACAAGACATTCTCTCTCCTGAATGCTTCCTATGGTCAGAAAGTCAGGGAAGCTTTATGGATGCTGAAGGGTTGGGGGTGGGGACAGGAAGGCAACAAATGTCATCCATGGCCTCTAGGGAGGTCCTGTACTAGCCTCTACTCTACCACTGCCCACAGGTAACTTATGAGGGCAGAGGAAGCCCAGGCTCCTGGGCTGGTGTTTGCCTGGCCCTTATGTGATTATTGGCTGTGCAGCTGAGCTAGGAGGAGGGTGGGCCACAGAGCCAGGTGAGGGCTCTATGTGGAGCAGTAGTTCAGCTTCCTGGGGAGTTGAGGAGTCTGGTCACCTGGATAGATGGATAGGTCTGTCTGGTGTCCTCATCTGGATCTCCCCTGGCTAGCATTGGCGAGGGTCTGATCCACTCATTCTTGGCAAGGTGTTATGATAGAAGATGGATTAATATGCCAATCCCTGCCAGAAATATCTAGACTTTAACAGGATCCTCCCAGAGTGTAATGAGCAGAGAATCTATGAGAGCCGAAAGACTTGGCTTCTGGATCTCACTCTGCTATCACCTTCCTGTGTGACTCCAGGCAAGTCCTCCCGCCCCTTTCAGAATCCTCTTGGTCATTTCCACCTTTGTCTGTGTGTCCATCATCTCCCCCTAGCCCCGAGCAATCTCCTTACCTTTCCATATCTTTCCCTGAGCACTAAAACTGAATCAACCCTAACCATTGCCTCAGGGAACATGCATCATTGGAATGCCCTAGTTTTACTCCTCAAATTCCCAAAAGCACTGCTCCCTGACATGGCCACCACTCTTCTTTTCCTCTTGTTGTGTGCCTCAATCTGCATTCAGACTCCACAGTTCTTTCTCTGCATGTAGATAGCATTTTCCTTCATGAGTCTTGGAATTATCTTAGATCATTGTATTACTGAGAAGAACGAAGTCTATCAAAGTTGGTCATTGCACAATGTTGCTGTTACTGTGTACAACATTTCCTGGTTCTGCTAACTTTACTCAGCATCAGTTCATGTAAGTCTTTGCAGGTTTTTCTGAAATCCACTGGTCATCATTTCATATAGAACAATAGTATTACATTTCATTCATATAACACAACTTGTTCAGCCATTCTCCAGTTGATGGGTATCCCTTCAATTTCTAATTCTTTTTTTATTAATTTATTTTGATTTATCAACAATCACTTCCATATGCTTTTGAGTTCAAAATTTTTCTCCCCCTTCCTTCCCACCACCCTTCCCAAGATGGTGTGCAATCTGATATAGGCTATACATCTACATTCCTATTAAACATATTTTCACATTACTGATGTTGTAAGTAAGAATTAGAACCAATAGGAGGAACCAACAGAAAGAGGAAACAAAACTCAACAGAAGAAAAAAAATAGCAAATAGTATGCTTTGATTTGCATTCAAACTCCATAGTTCTTTCTTTGGATGTGGATAGCATTTTCCATTACGAGGCCTTGGGAGATATCTCAGATCCTTGTATTGCTGGGAAGAGTTAAGTTTATCAATATTAGTCATTGCACAATGGTGGCTGTTATTGTGTACAACGTTCTCTTGGTTCTGCTCACTTCACTCAGCATCAGACCATACAAGTCTTTCTAAGATTTTCTGAAGTCAGCCTGTTCATCATTTCTTATAGCACAATAGTATTCCATTACATTCATATACCACAACTTGTTCAGCCATTCCCCAATTGATGGGCACCCTCTTAATTTCCAATTCTTTGCCACCACAAAAAGAGCTGCTATAAATATTTTTGTACACATGGGTCCTTTTCCCATTTGTATGATCTCTTTGGGATATAGACTTAGTAGTGATATTGCTGAATCAAAGGATATATACATAGTTTGGTTGCCCTTTTGGTATAGTTCGAAGTTGCTTTCCAGAAAGGTTGTTGCAGTTCAGAACACCACCAACAATGCATTAGTGTTCTAATTTTCCCACATTTTTTCCAACATTGATCATTTTCCTATTTTGCCATATTATTTAATCTGATATGTGTGAGGTGGTACTTCAGAGTTTTAATTTGCTTTTCTCTAATCAATAGTGATTTAGGGCATTTTTTTTCATATGACTATAGATAGCTTCAGTTTATTCATCTGAAAATTCCCAGTTCATAACCTTCACCCATTTATCAATTGGGGAATGACTTGTATTCTTATAAATTTGACTCAGTTCTCTTTATATTTTAGAAATGAGACCTTTATCAGAGACACTGGATGTAAAAATTATATCCTACTTTTCTGATTCCCTTCTAATCTTGGTTGCACTGTCTTTGTTGGTGCAAAAACCTTTAATTTCATATAATCAAAATTATCCATTTTGCATTTCATAATGTTCTCTATCTCTTGTTTGGTCATAAATTCTTACCTTCTCCATAGATCTGATAGGTAAACTGTTCCTTACTCTCCTAAACTGCTTGTAGTATGACCCTTTATGTCTAAATTATGAACCCATTTTGACCTTATTTTGGTATATGGTGTAAGATGTTGGTCTATGCCTAGTTTCTGCATACATTTTCCAGTTTTCCCAGAAGTTTTTGTGAGTTCTTATCCCAGAAGCTGGAGTCTTTGGTATTATCAACAGTAGATTACTATGGGCATTGGCTACTGTGTCTTGTGTACCTAATCTATTCCACTGATATACCATTCTATTTCTTAGCCAGTACCAAATACTTTTAACAATTGCTACTTTATAATAAAGTTTTGATCTTGTGTGGCTAGGCCACCTTCCTCTGCATTTTTCTTCATTAATTCCTTTGATATTTTATCATTTATTCTAGCTTTATAAAATAACACACTGGTATTTTGATTAGAATGGCACTAAGTAAATTAGTTTGGGTAGAATTATCATTTTTGTTATATTAGCTCAGCCTACCCATGACCAATTGTTTTTTTTCTAAATCTTTAGGTCTGGCTTTATTTGTGTGAAAAGTGTTTTGTAATTGTGTTCATATGGTTCCTGGGTTTGTCCTGTCAGGTAGATTCCCAAATATTTTATATTACCTACAGTTATTTTAAGTGAAATGTCTCTATCTCTTGACACTGGGCTTTGTTAATAATATATAGAAATGTCCCAGTGAGATAGAACTTTCTACCTGCTCAGTTGTCTTGGGCCATAAAATTATTTCACCAACTCTTTCGGTTGGTTCTGCCAATTCAGTATTCATTTTGAGGTGTTATTTTAAAGCTTTTGGAGGTAAATTTGGCAGAGCTCAGGGGAGTCCTTGCATTTAATCCTCCATTGTGCCTCCTCTTTGTTGCTTTTAGATAACTGTTTATAGCACCCGCACCATAGAACATCTCCACAACACCTGAAACTCCAGGTACCATCCTGTTGATTGGCATACCAGCTTATGTCCCTCTGAGCTAGAGGCATGAATGGTGATGGTGAGGTGAGGAGATCTGAACCAAGGTCTGGGGAGGTGAAGGAGCCTGGTATTAATGGGATTTGCTTCTTTTTGTGGCCTTTTCCCAAACACCATTACTCCTACAGCGCTAAACCTATCTGAGCATCAATCTGTCTATGTATAAAATGGGCATTATAATGCATTGTATCTACATCACATTAATAGTAGGAAGGAAATAATTATTGCTTTAATAACTATTATGTTCTAGATATTGCACTAAGGGCTCTATTAATATTATTTCATTTGAACCTAACAACAACCCTCAGAGATAGGTCTATTGTTATCCCATTTTTACAGTTGAGGAAACTGAGTTAGAAAGAGGTTAAATGATGAGCCCATGGTAACAAAGTTAGTAAGTATCTGAGGCTGTGTTAGAACTCAGGTCTATCCTGACTCCAGGCCCAGTTCTCTATTCACTGAACCACCTCTGCTGCCTCTTTAACCTCTGGTAGTAGTAGTCATCATCATCATCCTCATAAACCTAAAGATATATTGGAAAGAATAGCTGGTATGATTCTCCAAATCATTCTGCCTAGGATTAGAGACTCCCCATAATCTGATATTCACAGTCATATAGATCTCTTGGATACTGGGAACATCACTTATCTCATATAAAAAACTCACCCTCTTTCCCTCCAAACCCACCCTTCTTCCAGATGTCCCTCCTTCTGCTGAGGACACCAGAGTTCTTCTCATCCATTGAGGGTCACAGCCTCAGTGTCCTCACCTGCTTCCTGTCTCCTCCCACATGGACAGGCTCTGGTCAGTTCTGGAAGTTTCTGCCTCTACATTTCTCACTTCCTACCTCTCCCTCCACTCAGGAGCCCCCACCCTCGTTCTGCCCTCATCATCTCTCCCCTGGAATAACCACCATAGCCTCTCACTGGTCTCATGTCAAGTCTCTCCCCTTCCCATCCATCCTCCACTCAGCTGCCAAAGTGTTTTTCCTGGAGGGTAGGTCTGACTACGTCACTCCCTGCTCAAGAAACTTCAGTAGCTCCCTGGTACTTCTAGGGTTAAATACAAATGCTAACATCTTTTTACATCCTCCAAACATGGCTCCAACCTCCCAGCACAGCCTTATCACCTCATTTTCCTTCATATGTACTATGTCCAGTCACACTGGCCTTACTCTTCTCACACATGACACTGCTGTCCATCACCCCTACCTCTGTGTCTTTGCACTGGCTGTACCTCCTGCCTGGAATGCTGTCCCTCCTCACCTCTGCCTCTTGGCTGCCTTGGCTTCATTCCAGACTCAGCTCAATTCCTCTTCTGGAGGAGGCCAGCCCTGGTTCTCCCCACCTCTCACCTGCTGCTGGTTCCCCTGAAAAGCCTCCATTGGCATTTTCTCTATCTGACGTATACAGACATTTGCAGGTTGTTTCTCCCATCCCAGTGAGAGATCCTTGAGGGCAGTGCCCCAGGTGTGGCTTTTCTTTTCACCCCCAGTGCTCACCACAACGCTGCCATGTGGTCATAATAAGAATCTCTCACTTTCCCGTAGCACCTACTATGTGCCAAAGACTGTGCTATGGGTTTTATCATTATTATGTTACTTGATCCTCACAACAACCCTCCTAATAAGGGAGGTGCTGGGTGGGTAAATAGAGCACTGGACTTGGAGGCAGGAAGACCTGAGTTCTAATCCAGCCCCAGACACTCACTAGCTGTGTGACCTGGGACAAGCCCCTTAACCTCTGCCTGCCTCAGTGTGTTTATTGGTAAAACTGGATTAGAAACAGTCCCCACCTGCCAGGGCTGAGGATAAAAAGCAGTCATTTTTGTCAAGTTCTTTGAAAACCCCCCAGTGCTACAGACATGCTAGTTGTTATTATTCCTATATTACAGATGAGGAAACTGAGGCCAAGAGAGTTTAAGTGACAAGCACAGTGTCATACAGTTAATAAATGTCTGGCAGGATTGGAACTCCTGTGGGCCCAGCTCCACTTCTGAGTATCTGCTCTGCCACCAAGATGCCTTAAGACTAATGAATGCTTGTTGACTGATAGACTGACATACATGTGTTCTTGACTCTAGATCCCCACCTGCAATCTCCTTTCCCACTTGGCCTGGGCTCTAGGCTAATATTATTTATATCTAGAAGTGACCACACCACTCCTTTCTTCATACATCTTTAGTGGTTTTCTACTTCCTTCTGGGTGAAGCTCAGGCTCCTCCTCCTGGCATTCAAAGCCCTCTACAATTTGATGCCATCCTACCCTTCCCATCTATTGCACTTTATTCCACTCCTAGGACTCTGGACTCTGGCTAGACTGGACACCTCAAGTCTAGCTCACCTCAAGCTCTGCTCAGCTAATATGCCTTTGCTCGCGCAGCCACTAGGTGATGCAGTGGGAGAGCTCTGGTCCTAGAGTCAGGAAGACTTGAGTTTGAACCTGATCTCAGACACTTAGCAGCTGTTTAACCTGGGCAAGGCATTGAATCTGTGTCTGCCTCAGTTTCCTTATCTGTAAGATGTGGATAAATTAGTGTCTAACTCTTTATATCTCTCCTGCCCTTTGTAGCTCAGCTCCTCCAAAAGGCCTTCTACAACAGGTGCTGCCTTCTCCTCTCCTCACCCTTTCTTATTAACCCCTTACAGTCTGGCTTCTGGCCTCATTCCACTGACACTGCTCTCTCCAAAGTTACTAATGGTCACTTAGCTGCCAAATCCAATAGCCTTTTCTCAATCCTCCTTTTCCTTGTTGTCTCTGTAGCCTTTGCCATTGCTGATCACTCTCTCCACCTAGACTCTGGTCCCTCTAGGTTTTCAGGATATCCTCTCTGCCCTGGTGTTCCTCTTACCTAGCTGACTGCTCCTTCTCTGTCTCCTTTACTGTATCCTCACACAGATCCTGCCCTCTAACTGGAGGTGTCTCTGAGACTTCTGTCCCCAGGGCTCTTCTCTTCTCCCTCTATAGGACTTCATTTGGTTATCTCATCAGCTCCCAGGGATTTCATTACTATCCCTCTGCTGATGATTCTCAACTCCACATTACCTGCCCCAGTCTGTCTGCTGACCTCCAATGTTAGATCTCCAACTGTTTTCAGATATCTCATTCTAGATATCCAGTAGACTTCTTAAACTCAATATGTACAAAACAGGACTCATTTTCCCCCCCTATGTGCTCCCCATGTGCTACCTTCAATATGACTGTAGAAGACAACACCATCCTCCCAGCCCCTTAGCCTCACAACCTAGCAGTCATCCTGTATTCCTCACTATCTCTCATCCCCCACATCCAATCCCTTGACAAGGCCTCTCAATTTCACCTTTGAAACATCTCTCTTAGAAGCCCCTTGTCTCCTCTCACTTGGCCGCTACTCTAGTGCAGTCTGGCCTCACCTCGTGCCTTGATTATTGCAATAGCCTGCTGGTGGGTCTGCCTGCCTCAAGTCTCTCCCCACTCCAATCCATCCTCAACCAGCCAGTAAAGGGATTTTCCTAAAGTCCTAGTCTGATCATATCCCTCTGCTACTCCATAAACACTAGTGGCTCCCTATTACCTCAGAGAGCAGATTCAAAACTCCCTGTTCTGAATTCAAAGCCTTCCATGATCCAGACCCCTCCCACCACTCTGATCTTCTTACATCTTTCTCCCCAGCACATACTCTTCAAGGCTGTGACGTGGCCTCCTGGCCACCAACAAAACGTTCAATGTCTCAGCTCTGGGCATTCTCTCTGGCTGCTCCCCGAGCCTGGAATGTTCTCCTTTCTCCTCTTTGACTATTGACCTCCTTGGCTTCCTTCAAGTCCCAACAGAAACCACACTCTGTACAGAAAGCCTTAGCTAACCCCTCTTAATTCCAGTGCTTTCACCTTTTATTTATTTCTTATTTGTCCTGTACGTACTGGGCTTTGTGTATATTTGTTAGCATGTTCTCTCCCCCATTAGATTGTAAGCAGGGACTGCCTTTCACAAACTCTTTTGTACCCCCTGTGCCTGGCACATAGTAGGTACTTACTAAATATTATTGATTGATTGCTTATTTATAAAGCACTTTTTCAACATTTAATCTGTCCAGAAATTCTAGAGATGAAGAAGATGATGATGATGATAGTGATGATTCTGTTTCTGGTTAGTGGGATGCCTTCCTTCTTTCTCTTTCTATTTACCTGCTCCCCATCCTCTATAGCCCATAGAAAGCCTTTCCTAGTCCCCTCCTCTGTAACAAGACTCAGTGTTAAATATTGTCTAGGACAGAGGGTCATATAAAGTATGTGTTTAATGTTGGCTAAATTTAATTGAATACCATTTAATTTTGCATCTTGCTAATCCACTTAGCATATGTTATTGTTTATTATACTAATTTGTGCATCTTCCCTCCTTACTGTAAATGAAGTTCCTTCAGGTCGGGGTCCTGGTTCAATGTAAACATTGTATCTCCCACAGCACTAAGCACAGGGCCATGGAAACAGTAAGTGGTTACTAAATAACAATAGCAACAAAAGCAATAACACCTCACATATGTATAGTGCTTTTTGGATAGGTAGGTGACTCAGTAGATAGAGCACTAGGTCTGGAGTCAGGAAAACCTGAGTTCAGATTCTGCCTCAGACACTTCCTTGCTGTGTGAGCCTGGACAAGTCAATTAGCCTTTCTTTACCTCAGTTTCCTCACCTGCCAAATGAGCTGGAGAAGAAACTGGCAAACTACTCACAGAATCCCTGCCAAGAACACCCCGAATGTGGTCACAGAGAGTTGGACGGGACTGGCAGAACAAAACAACATCAACAAGATGGTGATTTATGTGTGTGTCATCCATTTTACAAATCTGTTGCATTTGATCCCCACGACAACCCTGGGGAGTAAAAGCTCTTAATTTTACAGATGAGGAAACAGAGGCAGAGGTTAAGTCTTGTGACTTGCCTCAGGTCACATAACTAGTAAGTGTCTGAGTCTGGATGAGAATTCAGGTTTTCCTACCTCCTGGTCTTTAACTTGAATTAATTATGGTCTGAATAATTATTGAGAAGCTCGTTATAAAATATTTTGTTTAATATGTGTCTTTTTTTTAGGCAATTGGAGTTGTGACAAGCCCAAGGTCCCACAGATCAGATTTGAACTTAGGCCCTCCCTACTCAAGGGCTGGTGCTCTATCTGCTGTACCACCTAGCTGCCACCTTTGTATATTACCTTGTGCCTCTCCCCTCATTCCCTCATAGACTATAAATTCCTTAGGAGCAAAATTCCTGGGGCCTTCTTTTGTCTTCCCAACG
This sequence comes from Vombatus ursinus, assembly GCF_900497805.2. Lineage (NCBI taxonomy): Eukaryota > Metazoa > Chordata > Mammalia > Diprotodontia > Vombatidae > Vombatus > Vombatus ursinus. The sequence goes on from NW_020945437.1 coordinate 26,200,896, forward strand.
GCACTGGGCTGGTCACACAGGAGACATTTAGTGAAGATTTGTGGGCGGAAGACTTGAGAGAAGTCCTTAGGAACTCCATACCCTCCTCAGTCCATGAACTTGGGTGTCAGTACAGGGCTTTTATCCCAGTTCTCAGAGTCCAGGCCAGAGACATGCCCCCAATCTGTCAGTGGGAAACCCCAGGCCTGAGTGATCTCCCTGTGGGGAGAGCTCCATGTGGTTCAGAAAGCTCAGAGGGACCTGGGCTTCCATCAAAGACGGGCATCCAGCTTTCTTTGTCTTTGCTCTTTCTTTTGCTCGAGAAAAAATGGATTAAGAAAAGTCCTGAAAGGCTGAGTCTAAACAGGCAACAATGGTTTGTAATCATTGTAAAATGTTCCTGGGTTTATTGGATCTACAGAACTTTGTATTTAGGGATGATGTTGATTGTCTTCTGAGTCTGTGGGAATGTGTATGACCCTGCACCATTGATGGTTCTGAGATTCCTTCCTGTAGGGCCCTGCGGAAGCAGATGAAAGGACGTCCCTCATGGCTGCCCAGAGACCAGAGAGGATTGGTCTGAACTGGGGACGAGAACTGGGTTCCAAATGCTTCCCTGCCTGTGGGATAAGGATGCGAATATTTGAAATGGAGGGAGAAGGGGAAGGGGGCTTTGCTTTGTGATTGACCTGCTGACCTGACATGGAGGGACCCATGTGGGAGATTCCAGTAGCCTGAGTCAGCGAGAAGCCGTTCTATGTTTCCTTACCACTTGGGTGGGACTAGCTACATTCTATTGGCTGGAACAGGCTGTGACTTGAAAAGTACCAGACTAGGACTCATTCTTTGTCTCTGTCTTTCTGTCTGTCTCTGTCAACCTCTCTCTGTCTGTCTCTATATTTCTGTCTATCTCAGTCTTTCTGTCTTTGTCTGTCTCTGTCTTCCTGTCTCTCTCCCTCTCTTTCCCTCTCTTTCCTTTCAGCTGTGTCCAGGGGATGTGAGTGTCCTATTCACCCACAGGGCACAAGTACCATGAACTGAGCTGGGTATGGAAGAATGTTCTTTCCCTCCCCAATCCAGGCCCTGTGTCCCTCTACAAACAGGCTCAGGGTGTGGGTAGGGGCTCCTTCTAGGCACAGGTTGGGGATCCCCCACCCCACCCATACCCAGGCCATGGGTACCATGTACACTATACAATTAGTCAGAATAGCTTTTATGCAGTAATATTTAATTGTACAGTGTCATGAGAACAAATGTACAAATGACACTTTCCCTGACACCCAAAGACATTGTCCTCTCCACACAGGCCACCTCAGTCTCTGCAGATTGTGGGGTAAAAGGAGTTCAGGTTCATAGCTTAACCCAGTTCCTACATAGTAGAGTCCCTCCAAGTTCCGACTATTTAGTGGTTACATAGAATAAGGGTGCAGAAGAGCCTCTAAAATTGGGGAAGCATCATTGAGGGGGCTTGAGCCAATGACAGAGAGACTGGATGCCCCCAACCCCATTAAAGGTACCAGAGGACCCTGAGGGGCTGAAAGATAACAGACCTGGCCTTCAGTCGGTGGGGGCTGGGCTGGGTGGTCCCTGTGACAGAAATACTGACCCACAAGGTAGTTGTGAGACTTCAGGGAAAAAATGTATGGAAAGTTACACACTTTAAAGATCTGGGCCAATGCCAATGTCTGAATGTCCCTTCCAGCTCTAGAGAGAATCCATGACCCATGTAGGACCTACCTGCTACCTGAAGGTCAAAGCTGGTTTCGTTGTAAAAGGAGCCTTCCTGGAAATAACAAGCATACTGGCCAGTGTCAGAGAGCTGAACCTGATGGATTCTCACGGTCACCTTCCCCTCAGCCATGTCCTGTCTCAGCATCTTTGTCCGCCCCTGGAATGCAGGGGCCTGGACTTCCTCCATCTCCTGGCCCATGCGGTACAAGTGCACAACCAGTGGGCCTCTGACCCACTTCACAATCATTCCCTGAACATCCATCTTAGGGGAGAGTTGACGGGAGAGCTGGACGTCTTCCCCCACCCAGGCCCGGATGGGCTGGAACAGAGGGCCAGATACTGTGAATGTGCCTGTGTGGAGAACCAGGGACAAACAGCAGAGAATCAGAGAACACTGGGGTGGAGGAGTTAATATGGCCTTCAGAGCAGGGGTCAGGGCAGCCCAGGACCATGGAGCTCTGAATGCGTTCCTGCTCAGGGGCTGCTCTGCTTTTAGCCCCTCTTTGGCGAAATTGTTTTCCACACTATGACACATCTGTGAGATGGAGACAAGACATTCTCCCCCTTCACTACCTTGTATATTCAGGGAGCCAGGGCAGCTGATTGGGGGCTGAAAGTTTGGGGTGGAGGCAAGAAGGTAACAGCTGCTGTCAATGGCCCCATGGAGGCACCAGCCTCTGCCCTCCCACTGAGGCTGCCCGCAGATAACACAGACCAGGCTTCTGGGCTGTTCTTGGACTTGTCCTCATTCTGTGGCTGTGCAGCTGAGTGTTTTAGAAGGAGGCTGGGCCAGAAAGCTGTGGGAGACCTGTGTGGGACAGAGCAGTGCAGCTCAGTGGGGGAGGAGGAGCATGATTATGGAAATGTGGGGAGCTTCCAGGGCATTACTGTAGTGATGGCATCCCGGGTTACTGGGCCTGGAAGGAAAGGATTTGAGTTCAAATGTTAGCTCTGTTATTGACTAGCTGTGTGACTTTGGACAAATCACTAGACCTCTCTGGGCCTCTGTTTCTTCAGTAAAATAAGAAGATTGAACTCAATGATCTCTGGGGCCTTTTCCAGTTCAAAAACTATGTTTCTGTCTTTCTTTTCCCTTTTGTTGTATGTGTCACTGGGGAGAATCTCCATGAAGCTCTTTGGTACAGAGTCCACAAAAAAAGCGGTTTTTTTTCCCCCTCTTTGTCAGAGGGGGAGAAACAACTGTGTCCTCAATGACACATTTTAAGTTTCCTATTTTCTTGGGTGGGTCTGGATCAGAAAAGATGGGACCCTTGTGTCTGTGGATGACATCTGTTTCAACAATCTCACTCACACACAGGTCAAGAGGGCAGGTCCTAGCATGGACACCAGCACCCTCAGAAGTCTGCCCATCAGAGGGAGGCAGCAGTGGGGACTGGTCAGTGCTGGGATTGGAAGGCAGAGCTCCAGGATGCAGACTGCATCAAGCACTCATCTCATTGACACTGCTGGTCCTGGGGTCCTGGAACCCTGGCAGAGCTTTCTAGCTGAAACCTCCATCCAGGTCCCGGCTTCCTAAGTGCCCTGTGTGTGGTGTCTCCATGAGAAGCTCTGGGTCCTGGCCTGGCTTGGCCTGAGGTTTTGCTCCACACCTTTCAGTCCTGCTCTTCCTTCCCCAGCAATGGCTTTCCTTCAGGCCCAGGGCCTTATCACCAGCCCATGTGGGTCCCCTTGGTGGAGGAGGGAGGGAGACTTTGGAAAGTGCTTGGTTGAGCCTCTGAAGGAAACCTGCCCAGGCGTAAAAGCCTTTCAGACCTCACTTCATGCCTCTTCTTCCCTCTGGACAGGACAGAAGTCAGAGAAGTCCTGTAGGCCACAGAGAAGCAGAATCCTGGCAATCCTCCACTGGATGTCAGAAGATTTAGACTCAGGTCCTGCTTCTGTCGTGTCATGTTAAGCAAATCCCAACTGACCCCAACCTCAGTTGCCTTGCTTATAAAATGAGGATTGGGTATGTTGTCCTGCCTAGAGTTATTTTAAATGAGGCATCTCTTACTATCTCTTCTTGCATGGTTTTGTTTGTGATTTATAGGAATACTAGGCAAGATGGGGTGAAAATTTGGAACTCAAAATCTTGTGGAAGTAGATGTTGAAAACTAAAAATAAAAAAATATTTTAGCACAATAAAAAAAAGGAATGCTAATGATTTGTGTGGATTCACTTTATAGCCTGCCACTTGGCTAAAATTATTAATTGTTTCAATTAACTTTTTGAGTCTTTGGGATTTTCCAATTATATCATCATATCATCTGCAAAAAGGGATACTTTTATTACCTCCTTCCTTATTCTGAGTCCTTCTATTTCTTTTTCTTTTATTGCTAAGATTTCTGATATAATATTGAATAACAGTGTCAGTGGGCATCCTTGTTTCACATCTGATCTTACTGGGAAGGCTTCTGGCTTATCCCCATTGGAAATAATGCTTTCTAATGATTTTAGAGAAATGCTTTTTTTTAATCAATTTCAGGAAAAATCCATTTATACCTTTACTTTCAAGTGTTCTTTATAGAAATGAATGTTGTACTTTATGAAAACCCTGTTCTGCATCTATTGATATAATCATATGATTTTTAATCTTTTATTATTGATAAAATAAATTGTGTTAATAGTTTTCCTTATTATATACCATCCCTTCATTCTTGGCAAAAACCCCAATTGGTCATAATGTATATTCTTTGTAATATAGTGTAATATTTTAGCTAGTATTTCATTTAGGGTTTTTACAACCATATTCATTAATGAAATTGGTCCATAGTTTTCTCTACATTTATTTTTTCTTGTTTTGGTAACATTATCATATTTGTTTCATTAAAGGCATTTGGGTAGGATCCCTTCTTTGACTACTATTCCAAATAATTTATTTAATATTGGAATTAGTTTCTCTTTCAATGTTTGATAGAATTCACCTTTAAGTCTGTCTGGTCTTGGTGCTTTTTTCTTAAAAAGCTTACTTATGGCTTGTTCAATTTTTTTTCCCAAAATAGTTCTATTTAGATATTCTATTTCTTCTTCTGCTAATCTAGGCAATTTGTATTTATATTTTTGTAAATATTATTCCATTTCACTTAAATTGTTAAATATATTGGCACATAATTGGCCAAAATAACTCCTTATAATTGTTTTAATTTCATCTTTGTGTTATATTCAAACTTTTCATTTTTAGTAATAATGATTTGGTTTTTTCTCTTTTTAATAAAAATCAAATGGACTAATGGATTATCTATTTTATGTGTTTTTCTTTCATAAAACCAACTCCTACTTTTATTTATTAATTCAATGGGTTTTTACACTCAATTTTATTAATCTAACCCTTAGTTTTTAGGATTTTCAATTTAGTATTTAATTGGGAACTTTTAATTTGTTCTTTTTCTAGTTTTTTTTTAGTGGCATATCCAATTCATTAATCTGTTCTTTCTCCATTTTATTGCTGTAAGCATTCAGGGATATAAAATTTCTTCTGATTACTACTTTTGCTTTTTTTGTTTTGGTATGTTGTCTGATTAGTGTCATTCACTTTACTGAAATTATTGATTCTTTTTATGATTTGTTCTTTGATCCACTCATTATTTAAGATTAGGTTGTTTAATCTCCAATTAGTTTTTAATCTATGCTTCTGCATTCCATTATTAAAGATAATTTTTATTGCACTGTGATCTAGAAGGCATACTTTTAATCTTTCTGCTTTTCTACTTTTAACTATAAAATTTTTATGTCCTAATATATGGTCAATCTTTGTAAAGGTACCATGAACTGCTGAGAAAAAGGTGTATTCCTTTCTATTTCCATTCAATTCTCTCCAGATATCTATCATATCTAGCTTATCTAAAATTCTATTCACTTCCTTGATTGCTTTTTTTTTTTGATAAATTTATCTAGTTCTGCGAAAGGGAATATTTAAGTCCCCCACTATTAACAGTGCTACTCTCTATCTCTACCTGCAATTCATTTAACTTTTTTTAAAAAAAATTTAGATGCTATAGTATTTGGTGCATATAGGTTCAATATTGGTAATGCTTCATTGTCTGTGGTATCTTTTATCAAAATGTAGTTATCCTAGTCATCACTTTTAATTAAAACTTTTAGCCATAAATTTGTCTGAGATCATAATTTCTACCATTGCCTTTTTTGCATCAGCTGAAGCATAATAAATTCTACCTAACCCTCCATTTCAATTCTGTGTATATCTCTCATTCTTAAATGTGTTTCTTATAAACAACTTATTGTTGCAGTTTTATTTTTAATCCATTCTGCTGTTTCCTTTTTATGGAGGAGTTCATTCCATTCATATCCAAAGTTATAATTACTATTACTAGATAAAATACCTGGAAGTAAACTGCCAAAAGAAACCCAGGAACTATAAAACATTATTATACAAATAAAATCAGATTTAAATAATTGGAGAAATATTAATTGTTCACATGTAGCCATGGCCAATATAATAAAATGACAATTTGGCCTAAAGTAATTAATGTATTCAATGCAATCCCAATTAAATTATGAAAAAAATTATTTTACTGAATTAGAAAAAATAATAACAAAATTCATTTGGAAGAACAAAAAGTCAAGACTATCAAAGAAACTGATGACAAAAATGTAAGTGAAGGAGGATTAGCAGTACCAGATCTTAAACTATATTATAAGGCAGTAATTATCAAAATATCTGGTACTGCCTAAGAAATAAAAAGATCAGTAGAGCAGAATAGACATACAATTCATTGCAACAAAAAGATATAGTAGGTTTGTATTTGTCAAGTGTAAAGACTTTGGGATAAGAATTCATTATTTGATAAAAATTGTTGGGAAGACTGGAAAGCAGTATGGCAGAAACTGGGCATAAATGAATATTTTACATCATTTGCCAAGAGAAGGTCAAAATAGATACATGACCTAGATATAAAGAGAGATATTTCAAGAAAATTTGCAGAACATGAAACCTATTACTTATAAGACTTATGGGTAGGTGAACAATTTATGAGTAAACAACAGACAGAGAACAGTGAGGTGTAAAATGGATAATTTTGATGCCATGAAATTAAAAGTTTTGTACAAATAAAATAAATGTAGCCAAAATCAGAAGGAAAGCAAAAAATTAGGAGAAATTTTTAGATACATTTTTTTCAGATAAAGGTATCATCATAAATATATAAAGAACTCTGTAAACTCTATAAAAATATGAGTCATTCTCCAGTTGATAATGGACAAAGGTTATGAACAGGCAGTTTTCCAATGAAGAAGTCAAAACAATTTATAGTCATATGAAAAAATGCTATAAATCATTATCGATTAGAGATGCAAATTAAAACAAGTTTGAGATATTTTTCACCTACTAGATTGGCTAAAATGATTGAAGGGAAAAGAAACAAAAGTTGGAGGGGATGTGGAAAAATTGGGATGCTAATTCACTGTTGGTAGAATTGTGATCCAACCATTTTGGAGAACAATCTGAAATTATGCCCAGAGTTTTTAAACTCTATATACCCTTTGACCCAGAAATACCCTACTAAGTCTATTTTCTTTTATTTATTTGTTTGTTTACTTATTTATATATTCATTCATTTGTTTATTTGTTCATTCATTTATTTATTTATGGTTTTTAACATTCACTCTTATAAGATTTTGAATTTTAAATTTCCCCCTCTCTTCCCAAGATGGCAATATGATATAGGATATATATGTATAATCATATTAAACATATTTCCACATTAATCATGTTGTCAAGAAGAATCAGAACCAAAGGGAAAAAGTACAAGAAAGAAAAAAATAAAAATAAAATAGTATCCCTCAATCTGCATTCAGACTCCATAGTTCTTTCTTTGCATATTGTTAACATTTATTTTTCATCATGAGTCTTTTGGAATTGTTTTAGTTCATTGCATTGTTGAGAAGAGCTATGTCTATCAAAGTTGGTCATTGCACAATGTTGCTATTACTGTGTACGATGTTCTCCCGGTTTTGCTAATTTCACTCAGCATCAGTTCATGTAAGTCTTTGTGGGTTTTTCTGAAATTGCCTGTTCATCATTTCTTATGGAACAAATTACATTCATGTGCCAGAACTTGTTCAGTTATCCCCTAATTGATGGGCATCCCCTCATTTCCAATTCTTTGCCTCCACAAAAAGAACTGCTATAAATATTTTTGTACATGTTGGCCTTTTTCCCTTTTTTATGATCTCTTTGGGACACAGACCTAATAGTAGTATTGCTGGATCAAAGGGTATGGCACAGCTTTATAACCCTTTGGGAATAGTTCCAAATTGCTCTCCGGAATGGTTGGATCAATTCACAACTCTACCAACAATACATCAGTGTTCCAATTTTCCCACATCTTCTCCAACATTTATCATTTTCCTGTTTTGTCATGTTAGCCAATCTGATAGATGTGATGTGGTTCCTCAGAGTTGTTTTAATTTGCATTTCTGTAATCAATAATGATTTAGGGCATTTTTTTCAAATGACTATAGTTAGCTTGGGTTTATTCATCTGAAAATTGCCTGTTCATATCCTTTGTCCATTTATCAATTGGGGAATGACTTGTATTCTTATAAATTTGAATCAGTTCTCTATATATTTTAGAAATGAGACCTTTATCAGAGACACTGGCTATAAAAATTCATCCCAGTTTTCTGATTCCCTTCTAATCTTGGTTGCATTGTCTTTGTTGGTGCAAAAACTTTAATTTAATATAATCAAAATTATCCATTTTGCATTTCATAATATTCTCTGTCTCTAGTTTCATCATAAATTCTTCCATTTTCCATAGATCTGAAAAGTAAACTATTCCTTGCTCTCCTAATTTGCTTATAGTATCACTCTTTATGTCTAAATTTTGTACCTATTTTCACCTTATCTTGTTATACAGTGTAAGATGTTGGTCCGTGCTTAGTTTTTGTCACACTATTTTCCAGTTTTCTCAGGAGTTTTTGTTAAATAGTGAGCTCTTATCCCAGAGGCAGGAGTCCATGTATTTATCAAACAGTAGATTACTATAGCCATTGACTACTGTGTCCTGTGTACATAATCTATTCCACTGATCTACCACTTTATTTCTTAGCCAGTACCAAGTAATTTTAATGATTGATGATTTATAATACAGTTTTAGATCTGGTACAGCTAGGCTGCCTTTCCTTGCATTTCCTTTCACTAATTTCCTTGATATTCAGGACTTTTTGTTCTTCCAGATGAATTTTGTTATTATTTTTTCTAGTTCTATAAAACAATTTTGGTAGTTTGGTATGGCACTGAATGAGTAGATTAATTTAGGAGGCGTCGTCCTTGGTCTACCCATGAGTAAATGATATTTTTCTTATTGTTTAGATCTGGCTCTATTGGTGTGAAAAGTGTTTTGTAATTGTGTTGGTATAGTTCTTGGGTTTGTCTTGGCAGGTTTACTCTCAAATATTTTATATTTTCTACAGTTACTCTAAATGGGATTTCTTTTTCTATCTCTTGTTATTGGGCTTTGTTAGTAATATATAGAAATGCCAATGATTTATGTGGGCCTATTTTATATCCTGCAACTTTTGGTAAAGTTGTTAATTCTTTCAAGTAGTTTTTTAGTTGATTTTCTAGGATTCTCTCAGTATACCATCATACCATCTGCAAAGAGTGATAGCTTTGTTTCTTCTTTGCCTATTTTAATTCCTTCAATTTCTTTTTCTTCTTTTACTGTTAAAGCTAACATTTCTAGTACAATTTTGAATAACAGTGGTGATAATGGATATCCTTGTTTCACCCCTGATCTTATTGGAAATGCTTTTAGCTTGCCGCCATTACATATAATGCTTGCTGATGATTTTAGATTTATGCTACTTATCATTTTAAGGAAAACTCCATTTATTCCTATGCTCTCCAGTGTTTTTTGTTTGTTTGTTTGTTTGTTTTTTGGTGAGACAATTGGGGTTAAGTGACTTGCCCAGAGTCATACAGCTAGTGAATATTATGTGTCTGAGGCCGAATTTGAACACAGGTCCTCCTGACTCCAGGGCCAGTGCTCTATCCACTGTGCCACCTAGCTGCCCCTCTAGTGTTTTTAATAGGAATGGGTGTTGCATTTTGTCAAAAGCTTTTTCTGCATCTAATGAGATAATAATGTGATTTCTGTTAGTTTTGTTGTTGATATGGTCAATTATGCTGATAGTTTTCCTTATATTGAACCAGACCTGCAATCCTATTATAAATCCCAACTGATCATAGTGTATTATCCTCATGATAAGTTGCTGTAAGCTCTTTGCTAATATTTTTTTTAAATTTACATTTATATGCATTAGGGAAATTGGTCTGTACTTTTCTTTCTCTGTTTTGGCTCTTCCTATTTTAGTTATCAGCATCATATTGGTATCATAAAAAGAATTTGGTAGGATTCATTCTTTGCCTGTTTTTCCAAATAGTTTATGTAGTACTGGAATTAATTATTCCTTAAATGTTTGGTAGAATTCACTTGTAAGTCCATCTGGCACTGGAGAGTTTTTCTTAGGGAGTTCATTGATGGCTTGTTCAATTTTTTTTATGAAATGGGGTTATTGAAGTATTTTATTTCATCTTCTGTTAATCTGGGCAATTCACATATTTGTAAATATTTATCCATTTTACATAGATTATCAAAGTTCTTAGTATACAGTTGGGCAAGATAGCTCTTAATTATTGTTTTAATTTACTCTTCATTGGCGGTGAATTAATTCTTTTCATTTTTGATACTGGCAATTTAGTTTTCTTCCTTTTCTAAAATCAAATTAACCAAAGATTTATCTATTTTATTGTTGTTTTTTTCATAAAGCCAGCTCTTAGTTTTATCTATTAGTTCAATAGTTTTCTTAATATCAGTTTTATTAATCTCACCTTTGATTTTTAGAATTCTAATTTAGTATTTAATTGAGGATTTCTAATTTGTTCTTTTTCTAGCTTTTTCAGTTGCATACCCAAGTCATTGATCTCCTCTTTCTCCATTTTGTTTATATAAGCATTTAGAGGGGGGCAGAGCCAAGATGGAGGAGGGAAAGCAGTGACTTGCTTGAATTCTCCTTCAAACCCTTCCAAATACCTATAAAAAATGGCTCTAAACAAATTCTTAAGCAGCAGAACCCACAAAAAGACAGAGTAAAACAAATTTCCAGCCCAAGAAAACTTGGATGGTTGATCTGAAAGGTATATCGCGCCAGGCTGGGAGAGGAGGGCAGTTTGGCATGGGCGCGCAGGCCATAGCGAACCTGGAGTAGGCCTCAGAGGACTGAATCGCAGGCAGCTGTGGCGGTTTCCAGACTTCTCAACCCAAGAACACGAAAGACAACTTGGAAGGTCAGTGGGAAAAGTCTGTGACTGTGGTGGGAGAGAGAAGCTAGGTCTCAGCTGAAAGTCCTGAGCGTGGCCCAGGGCTTCAGCTGCCTCCTGAGCTTCTGGCCCACAAACTGTGAAGGAATCAAGTGGCTGATCAGAGAGGGAGATTGCAGGGATCTCTTTGCCAGTGCTGAGACAAGCATCTCTTGCTTTGCCCATGCTTGGATCTGGGTCACAGTTCTGAGGGGTGGTCCTGGGGTGAGGAGGAGAGCTGGCCTGGTGGAGCTTGTTGTGACGTGGAGAGAAAACACCTCGCCCCTTATCATAGCACCTTGGAAGAACTGAAAATTTTCAGGTCCCTAGAAGTATCTCTGAAAACAGCTGTACAAACTCCCAAAGCTTGGGACAGTACATTCTCCACATTGGAAGCAGACTTTTACCTTAACAAAGAGTTTAAAACTCAAGTAGTTGGTTGGGATCATGAGCAAACCTTGCAAAAAGAGTCAGACTATATTATCTTACTTTAGTGACAAAGAAGATCAACACATACAACCAGAAGAAGACAACAAAGTCAAAGCTCCTACATCCAAAGCCTCCAAGAAAAATATGAATCAGTCCCAGGCCATGGAAGAGCTCAAAAAGGAGTTTGAGAAAAAAGTGGGAGAAGCAGAGGAAAAACTGGGAAGAGAAATGAGAGTGATTCAAGAAAATCATGAAAAACAAGTCAATGGCTTGCTAAAGGAGACCCCAAAAAAAATACTGAAGAAAATAACACCTTAAAAAATAACCTAACTCAAATGGCAAAAGAGGTCCAAAAAGCCAATGAGGAGAAGAATGCCCTAAAAAGCAAAACTGGTCAAATGGCAAAGGAAATCCAAAAGATTACTGAAGAAAATACTTTTTTAAAAATTAGAATAGAGCATTTGGAAGCTAGTGTCTTTATGAGAAATCAAGACACTGTAAAACAAATCCAAAAGATTGAAAAATTAGAAAACAATTGGGAAAACAACTGACCTGGAAAATAGATCCAGGAGAGAGAATTTAAAAATTATTAGGCTATCTGAAAACCATGATCAAAAAAAGAGCCTAGACATCATCTTTCAACAAATTATCAAGGAAAACTGCCTTGATATCTTAGAACCAGAGGGCAAAATAGAAATTGAAAGAATCCACTGATCTCCTTCTGAAAGAGATCCCCAAAGGAAAACTCCTAAGAATATTGTAGCCAAATTCCAGAGTTCCCAGGTCAAGGAGAAAATATGATAAGCAGCCAGAAAGAAACAATTCAAGTATTGTGGAAACACTATCAGGATAACACAAGATTTAGCAGCTTCTACATTAAGAGACCGCAGGGCATGGAATATAATATTCTGGAGGGCAAAGGAGATAGGATTACAACCAAGAATCACCTACCCAGCAAAACTGAGTATAATCCTTCAGGGGAAAAAATAGTCATTCAGTGAAATAGAAGACTTTCAAGCATTCTTGATGAAAAGACCTTAGTTGAATAGAAAATTTGACTTTCCAATACAAGACTCAAGTGGAACATGAAGAGGTAAACAGGAAAGAGAAATCATAAGAGACTTATTAAGGTTGAACTGTTTCAATTCCTGCATGGAAAGATGATATTTGTAACTCATGAGACCTTTGTCAGTATTAGGGTAGTTGGAGAGAAAAAATTATATGTATGTATGTATATATATATATACATATATATGTAGATAGAAGGCACAGGGTGAGTTGAAGATGAAGGGGTCATATTTGGAGAATAAAATTAAGGGATGAGAGAGGATTATACTAGGAGAAGGAGAAAGGGAGAGGTAGAATGGGGTAAATTACCTCCCCAAAAAAAAACAGAAAAGAAAAGACTCTTACAGTGGAGGGGAAATGGGAAAAGGTGAGAGGGAATGAGTGAATCTTATTCCCATAGGATTTGACTTAAGGAGGGAATAACATACACACTCAACTGGGTATGGAAATCTGTCTTACCCTACAGGAAAATAGGGGGGAAGGGGACAAGAGAGTAGCAGGATGATAGAGAGGAGGGCAGATTGGGAAAGAGGGTAATCAGAAGCAAATACTTCTGAGGAGGGACAGGGTCAAAAGAAAGAATAGAACAAATTGAGGGGTGGGATAGGATTAAGGGAAATAGAGTTAGTTTTTCACAGCATGTCTACTAGGGAAGTGTTTTGCATAACTGCACATGTATAGTCTATATTGAGTTGCTTGCCTTTTCAATGAGGATGGATGGGGAAGGTGGAAGGGAGAAAATTTGGAACCAAAAGTTTTTAAAACACTTGTTTAAAAAAAAATGTTTTCACATGCAACTGGGAAATAAGAAATACAGGAAATGGGGTACAGAAATCTATCCTGCCCTACAGGAAAATAGAAGCGGAAGGGGATAAGAGAAGTGGGGGGAGAAATAGAAGGGAAGGCAGACTAGGGGAAGGGGTATTCAGAATGCATGCCATCTTGGGATGGGGGGAGGGGTGAGATGGGGTGAAAATTTGGAACTCAAAATCTTGTGGAAGTAAATGTTGAAAACTAAAAATAAATTTATTAATTAAAAAAAAGAAAAGGAAAAAATATATAAGCATTTAGAGACATAAAATTTTCCCTAAGAACTGCTTTGGCTGAATCTCATAAATTTTGGCATGTTGTCTCATTGTTATTCTCTTGGATGAAGTTATTGATTGTTTTTATGATTAGTTGTTTGACCAATTAATTCTTTATTCTTAGATTATTTAGTTTTCAATTAACATTAAGTCTATCTTTCCATGGACCTTTATTACATGTAATTTTTATTGCATCATGATCTGAAAAGGATGCATTTAATGTTTCTGCCTTTCTGCATTGGATTTATGCCCTACTACATGGTCAATTTTTTTGTGTAGGTGCCAGGTACCACTTTGAAAAAGGTATATTCCTTTCTATTCCTATTCAATTTTCTCCAGAGGTCTATTATACCTAACTTTTCTAAAATTTTATTCACGTCCTTAACTTCTTTCTTGTTTATTTTGTGGTTGGAATTATCTAGTTCTGAGAGGAGGAGGTTAAGGTCTCCCACTAGTATAGTTTTGCTGTTTATTTCATCCTATAACTCACTTAAGTTCTCTAAAAATTTGGATGCTATACCACTTGATGCATATATGTTTAGTATTGATATTATTTCATTGTCTATGGTACCTTTTAGCAGGGTGTAGTTTCCTTCCTTATCTCTTTTAATTAGATCTATTTTTGCTTTTGCTTTGTCTGAGATCAGGATTGCTACCCTTGCTTTTTGTTTTTATTTCTGCTGAAGCATAATATATTTTACTCCAAACTTTTACCTTTACTCTGTATCTCTATGCTTCAGATCTGTTTCTTGTAAACAACATATTGTAGGACTATGGTTTTTAATCCACTCTGCTATATGCTTCCATTTTATGGGAGAGTTCATCCTATTCACATTCTCAGTTAAGATTACTGTGTCTTTCTCTATATACTATTTTCCCCCATTTATGTTTTTTCTCTCCCTTCTCCCTTTGTCTCCTCACTAGTGTTTTGCTTCTGACTACTGCCTCCCTCAATCTACCCTTCCTTTTCAACCCCCCTTCCTTTTCTTTCCTTTTTTTTTTTTTTGGCTAAGTAATAGGGTTAAGTGACTTACCCAACATCACACAGCTAGTAAACGATATGTGTCTGAGGCCGAATTTGAACTCAGGTCCTCCTGAATCCAGGGCCAGTGCTCTATCCACTGTGCCACCAAGCTGCCCCCCTTTTCTTTCCTTTACCCCCTACTACTTCTGCCCTCCTTTCTATCCACTTCCCTCTTTTATTTCCCCTTTCCCCTCCTACTTTTTATAGGGCAAGACAGGTTTCTATACCCAACTGAGTATGTATGTTATTTGCTCTTTGAATGTAATCTGATGGAAATAGAGTTCAAACAATGCTCGCCTCCCTCCCTTCTTTCCCTCTATTGTAATAGGATTTTGTGCCTCTTCATGTGATGTTATTTACCTTTTTCTTCTTCCTTCTTTCCTCTTCTCCCAGTACAGTCCTTCTCCCCTCCTGCATCCCACCCCTGCATCAGAGTATGGGGAGGCTTGGCTGCTGGAGGATGCCTGCCTGCCAGGGGATACCCTGATGCATGTGGTGGTTCTCTGAGCTGGAGTCTGCCAGTTTCCCTGGCTATGCTAAGGCACGTGGGGGCATGGAGTCCTAGTATTGGCTCTTGTTTGCTCCACCACCCTGGGGCTCAGGATTTCCTGCTGGTTTGCTGAGGTGGAGCTTGTTGCTGGCTTGCTGGGACCCCTCCTGTCCTGGATTGTGCTCACCTTTTGCTTCAGTGAGATGGACATTTCTTGCCAATCCTCCAAATTTCCTGGGCTGAAAGACAGATCCACCCTATCTTACCACTGGTTTTGCTATTCCAGAATTTTTCCTGGGGTGCTATTTTCTGGTTTTTCAGAAGTCAATAAGGAAGAGGAAGAGCAATTTGCTGCTTACTCTGCCATCTTGGCTGCCAGAAATGGATGGTTTATTAGGTCTATTTCCAAAGATGATTAAGGAAAAAGGAAACTAACCTAGATGTTCTAAAATGTTTATGGCAGCTCCTTTTGTGATAGGAAGGACCTGAAAATTACAGGGATGCCCATGAATTGGGGAATGACTGAACAAGTTGTGGTATATGATCATGATGGAATACTACTGAATATA
Source organism: Vombatus ursinus (assembly GCF_900497805.2). Lineage (NCBI taxonomy): Eukaryota > Metazoa > Chordata > Mammalia > Diprotodontia > Vombatidae > Vombatus > Vombatus ursinus. The sequence continues at coordinate 26,216,593 of NW_020945437.1, forward strand.
AGAAATGATGAGCTCAATGACCTTAGAAAAAAACATGGATAGAATTGCACAAAATAATGAAGAGCAAAGTGAGTAGAACCAAGAGCCCATTGTATTCAGTAATAGGAATATTGTTTTAAGAACAACTTTGAGTTAATAAGTAATTTTGACTATTACAAATACCTAAATAAACATCTGACATATGAGAAAGGAAATATGAAGGAAGACACTATTTGCATCCAGAGAAAGTACTGATAAATAGAAGTATGTATAGAATGATTTTACACAAATATATTTGTGTCTAACGGCAGCCATCTCTAGGGCAGAGTAGGGGGAGAAAAAAAAAGAAATTCACGTGATAACTTTATTATATATTTAAAAGGAATAGAAAGTTGCACAGAACAGATTTGTAGTTTCATGCGCAATCATCTTTTTATTATACTATATTATATTCCATAAATTAAAAATTTGAGAAATAAAAAATTAAAAAGAAATAAAAGAAATAGGGGTTGGTGATTGTATCAGATCATGTGTAAAGTTAGCCATCTCAGCTCTAATGCTCTGTGACTCTCTAGTTTACACTGTCCAGTTGGGAGACCAGGGACATCTTCTAGCCATAAATGATCAATACTTTTGTTGGCAAATTTGCCTTACAAAGACACAAATGTGGACCCTCTGCTTCTATTAATTCTTCTTCTAGTCCCTAGATTTATTTCAGGGTCAATCAAAGAAGATATTGGTAGTAAAATTAAGTCTTTGTGTCCTAACCTCAAAAAAGACCTGTAGAATTAGTGGGATTTGGGGGAATAGGAATTGGGTCTCCAAAGTGGGTCTGTGGACATAGACTCTTGGGCAACTATTTTATATAAATTTTGAGGGATTTTCTGTCCCCTAGTCAGATAGTTATCTGGAACCAAACATCCCCAGTAAGCACTGGACCAAGACAATTAAAAAAATAGCCAGTCTCAGCTTGTAACATTCTGATGGCTTTTGTTGATTGCCTGGCTAAGTATGGAGGCCCAGGATCCCTGGTCCCAGACAATAAAGTTACCTGGAGTTATAAAGTTTTTGGAATTCCCATCATTTCCTGGGTTGTGAGCTTATATTCTCAAAACCCATTTTGGGGAGTGCCCATGAATCTCCACTAGTTTTCTTATATTATGAATATTTAAGATGACTTGTTAGTAGAGCAGAGAGAAATTTAAATTGCCAAAGTTTAAATGGATGCTCACAGATATTCGAAAGCCCTTCCATATTGCTGTCATAGACCCTTTATATATTGTACAAGATTATCTAACATTTTCCCCTCTATTCAAGAGTTGACCTGAACAACGACAGTTTCTCCCTTTACTGAAAACTGTGGGTCCTCATTATGAGAGATCCTTCTATTCAAATGTGTCTCCAGCCTTCATGGGCCTGTAACATAGACTTGAAGTGGGTGAGATCCCCTTCAACTCTACAATCCTATGATTCTGTATTGCCAGTATTGGTGAAGATGCCTAGGTGGAGGACAATGACCCTGAGATCCAAGATCATGCATTATCTAAACTTTTAACCTTTGCTAATATTAAAACACAAGGTCCTGTGAGCAATGGGGGCTAAATGAATGTTTCTTGAATTGAGGGTTTAATTGAATTGAAATACCAGTGGTTATTGATCTGTGGATGGCAGAGACCAAAGTGAACTTACCTGAGCTAGTAATATCAGAAAGCACAAGGTTGAGGTGTATGAGGTATAAACGTGGAGTAGGGCTGTTGTAGGAAGCTGGCTGGTGATGCCACCTTATGGTCCAGATCATGGCTGACAGAATCCCAACCAGGGAGATACTAAGAACAAGAAAGGATGTTGGCAGTGAAGAACAGGATAACAGAACCTGAAAATTGTTCCCACTGATCCCTTAGCCCTAGGAACCAGGAGTGTCGTCTCAAATCTGGGCAACCACACGTTAAAGGGCACAGAGCTGTGGTCCAGCTTGTATCCATCCCACCTCATCTTGCCCTCCTCATACAGATCTCATAGGTCAGGCTGGTTCGCACACACCCCGTATTCACTTCAACCTCCATACCTCAGATCACACTATTTTTTCTAGGCTCTAATGTCCTCCCTGCTCCTTTCCACTTATTCAAGTATTTCAGTATCTAACTCAAAGGGCCATCTGCTCCCTGAAGACTTGTTACTTAACTACTTGCTCACCGATCTTATATCTCTGTGTTTCACTTCAGGATCTCAGCAGCTCACATGGATTCAATGATTTCCTCTATGCAGAGGCCTCTCAGCTTCACTGATCCAGCCCTAACCTCTTTCCTGACCTCTAATGTCTATTGGACACTCTGAACTGGATGCCCCATAGACATTAAACACAAGTTGTGCAGAACTGAACTCACTCTCTTTCCCCTAAACATTCCCAATTTCCTACCTTCTCTATTGCTGTCAAGGACAGCACCAGGCTCCAACCTAGGTGTCATTCTCAACTCCTTATTCTCTCTTTCCCTGCCTCCCCATATCTAGTCTCCATAGCCAAGTCCTGTCCAGTCTGCCTTTCCAACATCTCTCATATCCATTTCCTTCTCTCCTCTGTTACTTTTGCTGTCTTCATGCAAAACTTTATCACCTGGTTGGCTTCCCAGCCTCCAGCTTTTCTGTTCTCCAGCATTTGACATTCAGTTGTCAAAAAGATCTCCCTAAAGTTCAGGTGTGACCATGCCAACCCCCAATTCAATAACATTCAGTGTCTTTCATATTTAAGATAAATAAAAGCCCTGTAGTGTTGAAAGCCCTTCACAACCTGGCCCTTTCTTACCTCTTTTGTCTTCTTACACCTCCCCCCCCGCCCGTGTCTTCTGCCAACCAGTGACACTGGCTTTTTGATTGTTCCTCAAATAATACCTTCCACCTTCCTACTTGAGGCATTTTCACTGGCTGTCTCCCTTACCTGGAATTCTCCCTCTTCCTCTCTATATCCTGACTCCTCTGGCATCCTTCAGATCTAGCTCAAATCTCAGCTTCTGCTAGAAGCCTTTCCTCATTCCGCATAATGCTAGTGTCTTCTCTCCTAATATCTCCAATTTATCCTTCATGTATCTTGTTTTGTGTAAAGGCTTGCGTGGTCTCTCTAATTCGACTGTCAGCTCCTTGAGAGCAAGGAATGAATTTTGCTTTTCATGGTAACCTCTGTGTCTAATAGCACAGTGCCTGGCACATAGTAGACACTTAATAAATGCTTCTTGACTTGGTTTGACCTCTACCCTTGTTATCAGTATCACTAAGCAAAATATATGGGCTTTGGGGGTATGGACCGTGTCTTTCCTTCTGTTCCTCTGTACTGAGTAACTGGGCACAGATCTGCAACCTTACAGGCCCAGCATGCAGATGACAGATGAATGTGGAATACAGTTTCCTTTTCTATGGGCAACACAGTTGGCTAGAGGCTTTTCTAGAAATGCTCTTCTCTAGGTCTCCAACTGGTTCCTTGTCAGTTGGGGTGCTAAAGGTTTAAAGATTTCATTTTATTCAATCATTGAAAAATATTAATTAACCAAAGGATGGGAGTTAATAGCCTAAATACATCTGCAGAAAGTAAGATATATTACATCTTTTGTGATTACTTGAGTGGGAATATAATGGAAGTTCTATGTATCACAGCTATTTATGGCATCTTTACATAAATTAATCATGTGCTATGGCATAAGATTCTGTACTGGAATATAGAAAAATAAAAATTTTAAGTATATACTTTACTGATCACAATGGAATAAAAATGACAATTAATGAGACCTTTGAAGAATCAATTGACCCCAGACTCCTGGATTTAAGACTAGTCCTCTGCTCAGTGTGCCAGGCTGTCTCCCAAGCTTCCTCTTACAATTCAGCCTGCCTCTTAGATGTGGTGGTCAGAAGGGGCTGATTAACAACTGACCTCCCTACTGATAAATAGTCGAAGGAAATGAACAGGCAGTTTTTTTAGATAAAGAAATCAAAAGAATTTATAGTCATATGAAAACCTGCTCTAAATCATTATTGATTAGAGAAATGCAAATTAAAACAAGCTTGAGATATAATTTTACACCTACCAAATTTACTAAAACGATTGGGAAAGTGACAAATGTTGGAGGGGATGTGAAAAAATGAGGCAATAATTCATTGTTGATAGAATTGTGAACTGATCTAACCGTTTTGGAGAGCAATCTGGAAGTATGCCCAAAGAGTTATCAAACTGCACATACCCTTTAACCCAGAAATATCACTATTAGGTTAGTTTCCCAAGATGATTAGGGAAAAAGGAAAAGAAGCTAAATGTTCTAAAATGTTTATGGTAGTTCTCTTTGTGGTGGCAAAGAAGTGGAAATTATAGGGATGCCCATTAATCAAGGAATGGCTGAACAAGTTGGGGTATATGATTGTGATGGAATACTACTATGCTATAAGAAATGATGAGCTCAATCATCTTAGAAAAACATGGAAAGACTTAACATGAAATAACGAGGAACCGAACAAGCAGAACCAAGAGAATGTTGTAGACATAACAGCAATATTGTTTTAAGAAGAACTTTGAGTTAATAAGTCATTTCAACTATTATAAATACCCAAATTAACTCTAGAGAATATATGACAGATGTATATCCAGAGAAAGAACTGACAACTAGAAGTATTTATAGAAAGATTTTACATATATATGTAAATATACACACATATTTGTGTCTAATGGTGTCTATCTCCTGGGTGGGGCAGGAGAAGGAAGAAAAAAAGGAAAAAAAGCAATTTATGTGATAGCTTTCTTATATATTTAAAAAGAACAGCAAGTGGTACACAATAGATTTGCAATTTCATGTGCAATCATCTTTTTTATTATACTAATTTATGGGAAAGCTTGTTTTATTCCATAAATTATGAAATTAAATGAATAAAAAAATTTTAAAGGTAACCTACCTGCATTTTCCAAGTTTCTGAGATTGTGCTACAACCCAGAGAAGAGTGACCACCATGAAAATGACTACAAGCCCTTTGGAACAAAGGCCCTCCCAACAAAAGAATTACCCCAGCCTACCCAGATGTTAAACAGGGACCTCCTTCTGAGGGCTCTGTGATTCACCTTGCTTTCTACTAAATAACAATCATCTGGATACATTCTCAGCAAGAAAGGAGGAGAGAATTCATCTCATCAGGAAGAGAAAGCTCTGTTCTCTTTCTAGCTATTGTCAAAATATTTTGGGGATATCCTATTTCCCAGAGTTTAGGCTTAGCAAGCAGACTGTGCCTTGAGCTTGGCATAACAACAATCCTTTGCTCTCTGGATGATCTCACCCTCTGGCAAAGTGTATTGCACCACATGTTCACTCCCTCTATTTCCCAGGAATCTGAGAGCCAATATCCATCATATCTCTGACATGCTCATAATCCCTGTTCCTTGTACTGCACTCCTGTTCCGATAACAGAACTCTGATTCTGAACTGCACAGAGTAGTAACATCTCCCAAGACTTGGGACAATACTCTTCCCACAGGAGCCGTGGGCACAGTAACTCTGGACCTAAAAATGACATAGTCCAGCCCACTTGTATACATTAGCATTGCCTGTATCCCAATATGTTAAGCCCTCCTTCTCAGGGTGGAGAGGCTTCCTTTAGTGCAAGTCACTTTCCTCACTCTGAAATAAATTATACCACTACTTTATGTCCTGACACCTGCATCTAGTCTGCTCTGTTCAGCTCAGGCCCTTTCCAGGTTAGAGACTGATCAGGTCTCCACTACATTCTAAACTCCTTGATACTATTCATCTTGCTTTCACTGTAGGAAGCTGGAAAAAGCCTTTAGCATATTATTCCTTATGGGAGTGGTTTCTTGGTGATCCTGCCAAATGGCTCTCATTTAGGCCCAGGCTAAAAGCCTCTCTTTCCTTCAAGTCCACTAGACGTGTTCTTCTGTCCTCTCCTTATTTACTCAAGTCTCTAACACATGGCTTGATTTGCCAAAACTAAACCTTTGAATTGTCATCTTTGTCATTTGAAATCAGCTCCTGCATCTGAGCTGCTGTGTTATACAAAGATCTTCAGAAGTGGCATCTCTGCCAGCTTGTTTACAAACCAGGCATGCTTTCCCCCACTCCTTTCCTATTTCTTGGATTCATCTTGAGTAGCAGCACGGTATGGCTAGAAGAGAAGTCTTAGGAGAACTGGGTTGGAGTCTCTCAGTGGAGGCTAGGGGATGACTTGTTGGGGCTGTTGGAAAGGGGATTTCTGTTGAGGGCTGGACTGGACCAAACGCCCTCTGAGATCCCTCCCACTGCTGAGCCCATGACTGTCACAAGGTTGGCATAATGGAATGAATACCACACTTGGAGTCCTAAGTTTGAGGTCTAGAACTGCCTAGACCTGTGTGACCTTGGATGAGAACCTTTCCTGTCTGAATCTTGATGTTCTCCCCTGTAAAATGAAGGTAATAATACTATGAGGCAATTTGTTCTAGTAGAAATAAACTGGCTTTGGAATCAGAGGACCTGTGTTCAAATCTTGCCTCTGAGGTTTACTGCCTGTGAGACCTTCAGAAATCCCTTTACCCTCCATGGGACTTAATTCATAGATCTATACATTGAGAAGGCTGGACTGGATATCCTCTGAGGTCTTTTTCAGTTATAGATCTAGGCATTTAAATAGCTTGGTGTAGAGCCTGCTGGGCTTGGAGCCAGGAAGACTCCAGTTGAAATTTCAACTGCTTCCTTATCAGTTGTGGGACCCAGACAGAGGCAGTATCTCTCTGCTGCTGTTTCCTCATCTGCAAAATGTGGGTAACCAGACCTTCAGTCCTAACTGCTAGGGTTGTTATGTGGCCCACTGAAAATAAAGAACAAATTACAGGCCCCAAAACAAAACTAGAGGTTAGTAAATTAAAATTAAAATATCTATCTTCAAAGAAGAAATATGAGAAGATACCTTCTGCTACTCAGTGCAGTAGCAGTCCTTCTTCCTCCACAGCAGTCAGCTACAACCCTTTACCCCCTAGCAATCATGTCAAAGGGACCTGCTGTTGGCATTGATCTTGGCACCACTTATTCGTGTGTGGGTGTCTTCCAACATGGGAAAGTGGAGATAATTGCTAATGACCAAGAAAACAGGGCCACCCCAAACTACATTGCCTTTACCTACACAGAATGTTTAATTGGTGATGCTGCAAAGAATCAAGTTGCAATGAATCCCATCAACACAGTTTTTGATGCCAAGCATCTGATTGGTTGCAGATTTGATAATGCATTTGTACAGTCAGACATGAAACATTGGCCTTTCACAGTGGTGAATGATGCAGGCAGGCCTAAGTTCCAAGTGGAGTAAAAAGGAGAGATCAAAAGTTTCTATCCAGAAGAAGTATCTTCTATGGCCCTAACCAAGATGAAAGAAATTGCTGAAGCTTACCTTGGGAATACTGTCACAAATGCTGTGATCACAGTACCAACCTATTTCAACAATTCTCAATGTCAGGCCACCAAAGATGCTGAAAACATTGCCAGTCTCAATGCACTCCAAATCATCAATGAGCCAATTGCTGCTGCTATTGCTTATGGCTTGGACAAAAAGGTTGGTGCCAAGAAAAATGTGTTGATCTTTGACCTTGGAGGTGGTACTTTTAATGTCTTCATCCTTACCTTTGAAGATGGCATCTTTGAGGTCAAGTCCACAGCTGGGGACACCCACTTGGGTGGGGAGGACTTTGACAACCATATGGTCAACCATTTCATTGCTGAGTTCAAGCAAAAGCACAAGAAGGACATCAGTGAGAACAAGAGGGCTGTTCACCATCTGCATACTGCTTATGAACATGCAAAGTGTACCCTCTCTTCCAGTACTCAGGCCGGTATTAAGATTGACTCTATGAAAGTATCAACTTCTATACATCAATCACCCGAGCCTGTTTCGAAGAGTTGGATGCTCATCTCTTCCATGGCACACTGCACCCTGTGGAAAAGGCCTTAAGAGATGCCAAACTAGATAAATCACAGATTCATGACATAGTCCTCTTGGGGGGGCTCCACTCACATCCCCGAATTCAGAAGCTTCTGCAAGATTTCTTCAATGGCAAGGAGCTCAACAAGAATATCAGTCCTGATGAGACTGTGGCCTATGGTGCGGCCATCCAGGCTGCCATTTTGTCTGAAGATAAATCTGAGAATGGGCAGGACTTGCTGTTGTTGGATGTTACTCCTCTTTCCCTTGGAATTGAAACTGCTGGTGGAGTTATGACAGTTCTGATCCAACATAATACCACCATCCCCACCAAGCAGACACAGACCTTTACCACCTATTCAGACAACCAGCCTGGTGTGCTTATTCAGTTTATGAAGGTGAGAGAGCATTGACAAAAGATAACAACCTGCTTGGCAAGTTGAGCTTACAGGAATCCCCCCAGCACCCAGGGGTGTTCCTCAGATTGAAGTAACATTGGACATTGATGCAAATGGCATCCTCACTGTTCCTGCTGTTGATAACAGCACAGGCAAGGAGAACAAGGTCACCATCACCAATGATGAAGGTCATCTGAGCAAAGAAGATATTGAGCGCATGGTCTAGGAGGCTGAGAAATACAGGGCTGAGGATGCAAAGCAGAGAGACTAGGTGTCTCCCAAGAATTCTCTTGAATCTTATGCTTTCAACATGAAGGCTACCATAGAGGATGAAAAACTGCAAGTCAAAATTGATGATGAAGACAAATGGAAGATCCTTGACAAATGTAATGAGATAATCAACTGGCTGGATGAGAACCAGACTGCTGAGAAGGAAGAATTTGAGCATCAGCAGAAAGAATTGGAGAAGGTCTGCAACCCCATCATTACTAAGCTGTACCAGAGTGCAGGGGCCTGCCAGGAGACATGCCTGGTGGGTTCCCTGGAGGTGCTTCTTCTGGACCCACCATTGAAGAGGTCGACTAAACACACCAGAAGAAAGAGCATTCCGCACAGCTTTCCAAAACTTGAAGGACCCAAATTTGTATCCAAAGCAGGAGCAGTTTAAAAGTAACATATACTGTGTAAGTCTGGGCATTCTGAATACTTAAATTTGTGCAGAGGGAGAGAAGTGAACAGCATTGCACTTTATCAGTTCTGTAAACAAGTAGAAATGCAATTCTTGTCCTGGAGAATAAAATTTCTTTAAAACTGGCACCATCCAAAAAGAAAAGAAAGCCTTAGGACTGGGAAGATGACCATATTTTTAGGCCAATGGGAAGAAGCCACTGGAAAAGGAGACATTGAAGATAAGAGAAGGGATGATTATAGAGCAGGGTCCTAGGGGAAGGAAGGAGAAAAGGGGACCGGATCAATGGCATGAGGAGAGGAATCAGCCTTAATGAGCAGGGAAGCCTCTTCTTTTGTGGACAGAGGAAGAGAAAAGAGTGAGTGAGGATGCAGAGGAGGTCTGAGGATGAAGGAAGGGAAGGGAGAGGCCTCACACTCAGGCTCACGCTGCACTGTCTCACCAGGACTCAGCCTCCTCACAGAACCTCAGAGCTGGAAGGGAGCTCAGAAACCACTTAGGTCTACCAGCCACTGAAAGGAAACCACTGAAAGGTCTAAAACATTGGGGGTACATGGTCATCCAGCCCCTGGCTGGCAATCATCTTCATAGAAATGGTAAGTGAATCCATGGGAGTCAAGGTCACTAATGAGAGAGCACAGAGGGAGAACAGAAGAGTACTCAGGGAAAGGTCTTGGGAGAACCCACAATTAGTGAGAGAGACTTCTATGAAGATGCAGGCAAGGAGTCTGAGAAGGAGCAGCCAGACAGGAGAACCAGGGAGAGCAATGTCACTGAACCCTAGAGAGCAGAGAGAGTCGAGGAGGAGAGGGGCACTCAATTTTACAGTCAGTTATAGTATAGGCTTCTCAAAAATATTCACAGAGGTTTAGCAGTACCAGATCTTAAACTATATTATAAGGCAGTAATTATCAAAACTATCTGGTACTGGCTAAGAAATACAAAGGAAGATCAGTGGAACAGAGCAGACATAGCAACTGCCTCCCCAGCAGTTCAGTCTGCCTCTCAGACCTTGTGGTCAGAGGGGCTGACTAACAACTGACCCAGCGGCACTTCCCAAGTTTCTGAGACAGGCCTACAGCCTGAGAAGAGTGACCACTGTGAAAATCAACACTAATCCTGTCCAGCAAAGCTACTTCCAACAAAAGGGCTCCCCCAGCCCACCCAGAGGTTAGACAGGGACCTCCTTTTGAGGGCTCTGTGACCTACCTTGGCTTCTCCTGAATAATAAACAATCTTCTAGGCTCCTTCTCAGTCAGAAAGGAGGAGAGAATTCATTCCATCAGGAAGAGAAGGTCTGTTCTCTGGACTCAGAGGACCTGTTTTTAAATCCTGCCTCTGAGGCTTACTGAATGTGGGTCCTTCTGAAGTTCCTTTGTCCTCCATGAGCTTTAATTTTCATATCTACACAATTGAGGGAATTTGACCTGGTGTCCTCTGAGGTCCCTTTCAGTTATTGATCTAGACAGCTAAACAGCTTGGAGTCAAGAAGATTCATGGTCAAATTTGAATTTCAACTGCTGTAGACTAAATCAACATCTTTCTGTGTCTTACTTTTATGGAAAATGGAAATAACCACTTTGAGTCTCAACTGAAATGTGAAATGTGCAACTACTACTGACAGAAACTGGATGTTGCAATATTGATGTCTAAAGAAATACTAACTGCAGTTATGATTATCATTAGTATCAATCGTTGTAATTATTATCAGTATGTTATCATTATTACTAGGGTTGTTGTGATAATCAATGAGATAATAATTGTAAAGTGCTTACCACAGCACATGGCATACAGTAGGTGCTGCGGGAATGTGAGCAATTCTTATTATTACCATGTGGCAGGCATCATGGTAAGCACTGGGGGGAGGGGGTAAAAAAAGAAAGCCACAACATGGGCATTGCCCTCAGGGAACTCACATTGGAATGAGAGAAACGACCTGCAAAGAGCTACAGATGACAGATAGAGAAAAGGCAATGGAGGCCTTGAGGGAAACCAGCAGCAGGTATGAGGTGGGGAGAACCAGGGCTGGCCTCCTCCAGAGAAGGAACTGAGCTGAGTCTGGAATGAAGCCAAAGCAGCCAAGAGATATGAGGAGGGACAGCACTCCAGGCAGGAGGTACAGCCAGTGCAAAGACACAGAAGTAGGGGAGATGGAGAGCAGTGCCATGTGGAGAAGAGTAAGGCCAGTGTGACTGGCATAGTACATATGAAGTGTCATATTTTTTTTAAAGGGGCCGTCCCTTGACTCACTTCTTAAAGAGGCCTATTCATTGAATGGGTGTTGCCTCATTCAAAGTGAGAACTTGGAAAGACTTTAGCTTACAAAGGTCAAGTTCTCCCACTGCATCCTGGACCATCTCCAGTTGTCCTGATCTATATCTGGCCACTGGACTCAGATGACTCCTGAGGAGAAAAGGAGGCAGGTGACTTTGCATCACCCTCCCTCCCTGAAATCTAATTCAATTGCAAGTCATGCCATAATCTTCCTGATGTCATGGTCCTCTTCAAGAAAGAAGGGCAAACCACAATATATATGAAGGAAAGTCAGGTGATAAGCCTGGAATGGGAGGTTGGGGCCAGGTTTGGAGGGCATAAAAAAATAGCATCATTTGTATTTGGTCCCAGAAGAACCAGGGAGCCACTGAAGTTTCTTGAGCAGGGAGTAACATAGTCAGACCTACTCTCCAGGAAAAACACTTTGGCAGCTGAGTGGAGGATGGATGGGAAGGGGAGAGACTTGACATGAGACCACTGAGAGGCTATGGCGGTTATTCCAGGGGAGAGGTGATGAGAGCAGAATGAGGGTGGGGGCTCCTGAGTGGAGGGAGAGGTAGGAAGTGAGAAGTATTGTGGAGGCAAAAACTCCAGAACTGACCAGAGCCTGCCTATGTGGGAGGAGACAGGAAGCAGGTGAGGACACCGAGGCTGTGACCCTCAGTGGATGAGAAGAACTCTGGTGTCCTCAGCAGAAGGAGGGGAACAATTAAACACCAAATTGGAAGTCTTGAGAATCAAAGGAGAGATTAATAAAATTGAAAGTAAGAAAACCATCAAACTAATAAATAAAACTAAGAGATGGTTTTATGACAAAAAATAGATAAACCATTGGTTAATTTGATTAAAAAAATGAAAGAAAAAAAAACAAATTACCAGCTTCAAAAATGAAAAGGGTGCATTCCTACCAGTGAAGAGAAAATTAAAGCAATAATTATTTTATAAAGCTATGTTGCCCAATTGTATGCCTACAAATCTGACAATCTAAGTGAAATGAATGAATATTTACAAAAATATAAATTGTCCAGATTAAAAAAAGAGGAAATAGAATACTTAAATAATCCCATTTTAGAAAAAGATTAAACAAGCTATCAATGAACTCCCTAAGAAAAATCCCTAGGGCCCAATGTATTTAAAAGTGAATTCTACCAAACCTTTAAAAAACAGTAGATAAGGAGTTTGGGAAAAGGATGGGTTTGGAGGGAAAAAGAATGATTTCTTAGTTGAGGAAAATGAGATTCCCAATGTCTAAGAGACCTTTGTGTAGCCTGTAAACCTAGGAAGAATTATTTAGACAATGATACCAGCTACTATTTATTTATTTGGGGGGGGGGGTAGACAATGGGGTTAAGTGACTTGCCCAGGGTCACACAGCTAGTAAGTGTTAATGTGTCTGAGGCCGAATTTGAACTCAGGTCCTCCTGAATCCAGGGCCGGTGCTCTATCCACTGTGCCACCTAGTTGCCCCTATTTATTTCTTTTAAAAAACTTAATATTTCCTCAATGACATGTAAAAGCAATTTTAAAATTCATTTTTAAAGTTTTGAGTTCTAAATTCACTTTTTTCCTTTCCCTCCCTGCTTCATTGTGAAGGGAAGCAATTTGATACAGGTTATATATGTGTGGTCATGCAAAATATATTTCCATGTTAGTCATGTTGTGAAAGAAAACATAGACCAAAAATAAAGAAAGTAAAGAAAGTGCATGCTTTGATCTGCATTCACACTCCATCAGTTCCTTATCTGGAGATGGATAGCATTTTTTTTAAAATCATGAGTCCTTTGGAATTATCTTGGATCATTGTATTGCTGAGAATAGCCAAGTCATTCACAGTTGATCATTATACAGTTTTGCAGTTACTGTGTACGATGTTCTCCTGGTTCTGCTCATATTATTTTGCATCGCTTCATGTAAGTCCTTCCAGGTTTTTCTGAGCATCCTGCTCATCATTTCTTAAAGCACAATAGTATTCCATCACCATCACATATGACAACTTGTTCAGCCATTCCCCAATTATTGGACATCCCCTCAATTTCCAATTCTTTGCCACCACAAAAAGAGCTGCTCTAAATATTTTTGTATACATAGGTCCTTTTCCTTTTTTAAGGATCTCTTTTGGATACGAATCTAGTAGTGGTATTGCTTGGTCAAAGGGTATGCATGGTTTTATAGGCCTTTGGACATAGGTCCAAATTGTTCCACAGAATGGTTGAACCAAGTAAACAATTTTGCCAACAGTGCGTTAGTGTTAGCCAATTTTCCCATATCCCCTTCAACATTTGTCATTTTCCTTTGCTATCATACTAGCCAGTCTGATAGTTGGGGGATGGTACCTCAGAGTTGTTTTAATTTGTATTTCTCTAATCAATAGTAATTTAGAGCATTTTTATATGACTACAAATAGCTTTGATTACTTTGTCTGAAAACTGACTATTCACATCCTTTGACCATTTATCAATTGAAGAATAGCTCTTATTTTTATAAATTTGACTTAGTTCTCTATATATTGGAGGAATGAGGTCTTTATCAGGGAAACTTGCTTAAAATTTTTTTACAGTTATGATTACTATTGTGTATTACCCTCCACCCTATCTTCCCCCTGTTTATCCTACTCTTTCTCCTTTTGCCCTGCCAATGCTCGAGTATTTTGTTTCTGACTTTTACATCTCCCCCTGCCCCAATCCATTTTCCCTTCTTTCAGCACACCCCATTCCCCCTTCTCTCATGCCTTTCTCATCCAACTTTCCTGTAGGGTAAGGTAGATTTTTATACTCAACTGAGTGTGTATGTTGATGCCTCTTTGAGCCAGTTCTGATGAGAATAAGGTTCACCAGCTCCTATTTCTAATACACTGTTAGGTTTATGAGGATGATGATGACTACTACTACTTCTAGAGGTAAAAGAGGCAATGAGGTGGCACAGTGGATAGAGCACTGGGTCAGGAGTCAGGATACACCTGAGTTCTAATCCAGTCTCAGATAATTACTAACTTTGTGACACTGGTCACATCATTTAAACTTTGCTGACTCAGTTTCCTTAACTGTAAAAAGGGGATAATAATAGTACCTATTTCCCAGCATTGTTATTAGACTCAAATAAGATAATATTTATAAAACCCATGGTACAATGTATGAAACATAGTAGACACTTAGTAAATTATTATTTCCTTCCTACTATTAATGTGATGTAGGTAAGATAGTATTATAAACTCCATTTTACAGACAGACAATTTGATGCTCAGATAGGTTTGGTTGTGGAGGTGCAATAGCATTTGGGGAAAGGGCATAGAAGGAAGCAAATCCCATTAAATCAGGGTCCTCCACATCCCCAGACCTTGGTTCAGATCCCCTCACATCACCATCACCATTTATCCTTCTGGTTCAGAGGGACATAAGCTGGTATGCCAATCAACAAGATGGATCCAGAGCCTCAGGAATGGTGGAGACATGCTCTGGTAGAGGTGCTATGAACGGATCTCTAAAAGTGACAAAGAGGAGCCAAGATGGTGAAGTAAAGACAAGGACTCACCTGAACTCTAACAAATTGCCCTCCTAACAACTTTAAAATAATACCTCAAAATGAATTCTGGAGCAGCAGAACCAACAAAAGAACAGAGAAACAATTTTACAGCCCAAGACAACTTAGAAGGTTGGTAAGAAAGATTTTTTCCCCAGGGAATGAGTGGAGCACATCCCATGCAGGCTTTGAGGTGGCTTCAATCAGCAAGAGTGGCAACCCCTGGGGCTCTCAGCCCACTGCAGTAAAGGAGTCAGACAGCTGGTCAGAAGGAGATTACAGGGAACCCTTTGCTGGTAGTGGGTGCAGGACTCATTGCATTACCCGTATTCAGTTCTAGGTCTTAGTACCAGGACAAGGAGGAACACTAGCTCACTAGAATATTAGCCTCAGGGGAGTGGGAATCCTGGTCACTGGAACGATGTAGAAGTCTTCTGAACGTGTAGAGAGGTGAGAAAACTACAAGGCAGAGTGGGGGAGAGACTTTTAGAGGGGTATATGGATTGGGATTTGGGAGGGTACAGGAGAGGATGGGGGAACTTTTGGAGGGGTGTGTGTATTGAGATTGGGAGAGGAGATGGCAGACCCTTGAAGGAGTGGGTGAAGTAGGGGGTGGGAGGGTGGAGGGAGAAGATAAGGGAACAGGGACAGGATGAAAAAAGAGGATGAAAATGAAAGTAGTGAGTAAAAATAAGATGGAGGGAAATTCACAAATAGTAATTATAACTTTGAATATGAATTGGATGTTCATAGCAACTTTCTTTGTGGTGGCCAAGAACTTAAAATTTCAGGGATGCCCATTAATTGGAGAATGGCTGAACAAGATGTGGTGTATAGTTGTGATGAAATATTATTGTGCTAAAAGAAACTATGAGCTCAATGGTCTCAGAAAGGCGTGGAAAGCCTTGCATGAAATGATGAAGGCCTAAGTGAGCAGAACCAAGACAACATTGTATACAGTAACAGAAATATTATTTTAAGAATGACTTTAAGTGACTAAGTCATTTTGACTATTATGAATATACAAATTAAAAATGAAGGATATATGAAGAGAGATGCTATCTACATCCAGAGAAAGAACTGGTAAATGGAAGTATGTATAGAATAATTTTACATACATACATATGTGTGTATGTGTGTGTTAATACATACACGCACACACATTTTGTGTCTGGTAGCCATCTCTAGGGCAAGGGGGGTGGAGAGGGAAGAAAAAAGGAAAAACTGAAGTTTACATGATAACTTTGTTGTATATTTAGAGAAAATAGAAAGTTGTACACGGTAGATTTGTGGTTTCATGTGTAATCATCTTATTTTATTGTATTGTGTTATGGAAATGCTTGTTTTGTTCCCTGAACTGAAAATTTTTTAAAAAAGAATGCTTATAGTTGCACACATAATAGAGTACAGGCCAGGAGAGTAGTGACTGATGGAATCCTAATAAAGCTGCCCCCAGACACAATATTCTAACTTCCTTATAAGCCTCACTGAACAACAGGCATGTCCTTATTTGACCACGCAATCTGGCTTTAACCATACCACAGGCCCTTAGCCCCAATCTAGTCACTGCCCCCATCCCCAATATCTCAACTTCCTCATATGCCTCACTGCCTCACTAGAATAGCAGGCATATTCATGTGATGGAATCCTAACCACTGTCCCCAGCTAGCCACTGCCCCCAGACTCAATATTCTAATTTCCTCATATTTGTCACAGAAACAGCAAACGTGTCCATGCACTCAGCCATAACCACATCCATCTAATCTCAGACAGAAACACAACAGTCAGCCAATCAGAAAGCAGCACTACCATGATACCCAAGCAGGATGTGGACGCCAAAACATTAGAAGGGACTTTCCTTAAGTAGGCACCTGTGTAATAATAACAAAGGTTGTCCTTTAGGTGAACTTATGACATAGAGAGGCTTATTATAATATCATTATCATATATATGTCCTACTCCAATGGGTTTTTCTGTATGCATTATGGGAAATCACATGTGCAGTTCTACTGAAGCTAAGTCTCCCCTATTGCCTAATCCCTTGACAAATGCTTGATATCTTTTTAATATTCATATTTTCTATTGTGTAACCAACATCATATATGTTGATGTTGCACAAAAACACATTGAATACATATGCACATATGCACATGTGTAACATATATGCTCTATAAAAACGCATCATATAGAACACTATATGCTCTATAAAAATCCTTGTCTTGGTTTCATTAAGCTGCCATTCCTTCTTGGAACTCAGCTCGCTTCTTAAGAGGCATAATTCTCTATGAATGCCTTTGCTTGAGTTGGAGACAGTATGAGTATGTGAATTATTTTGAGATGACCCCACAACACACCATGAAACTACAACAGTAATCACATCTTTCCTTAGATCATACTACCTTAGAAGCATCAAAAACTTGTAGAACCTTAGAACTAGCTCTGAAAACAGCAGCACAAAACCGTTGAAATTTGAGACATTGCCTCTTTCGCTCTGAGAGCAGAATCCAATTTTCACATAAAGTTAAAAGTCAGTAAATAGACTGAAAGAATGAGCAAACAACAAAAAAAGAACCTGACCATAACATGTTATTATGGTGACAGCTAAGACAAAAACACAAACTTAAAAGAACACAACTAATCAAAAGACCTACATAAAAAGCCTCAAAGAAATATGTGAGTTATATATCTGCCCAACAACAATTCCTGGAAGAGCTCAGAAAGGATTTTAAAAATAAAATAAGAGAGGTAGAGAAAAATTGGGAAAAGAAATGAGAGTGATGCAAGAAAATTATGAAATTAGAATTAGCACCTTGATAAAGAAGGCTCAAAAAAGTACTGAAGAAAATAACACCTTAAAAAACAGAATTGGCCAAATGCTAACATATGCACAAAAACACTTTGAAGAGAAGAACTTCTTAAAAGCAAAAAAGACAGGAATGTCCTGTATTTTCTGAAGCATACATCCTCATGAAAGAAAATTACTATGGGGAGATGTCTTGTATCATTCAAAACACTACCCTGAATCAAGAAAATGGCTGTACACTAGAGGCAACAGTTTAAGTAATTATGAAATCGTGCACATAATTAAAACTGGAAGGGATCTTAGAGGACATTTTTTAATCTTTCTCATTTTACAGAGGAAGAAATTGAAGCTCAGAGAATGAATGAATAAACAAGTGGTAAGGAAGCACCTAATTAGCTAACTGAATAGCTAGAAATAAAAAAAAAATATTTAGTATTTGCTACATCCCAAGCACTGGATACACAAATACAAAAATGAGGTAGTTTCTGCCCTCATGGAGCTTCCATTCCAACAGGAGAGACAACTGGAAGAGAAGGATGGGGGCCAGGGCAAGGAGCTGTGCTTTGGAGAGTTTGGAGAATGGAACAGTAGAGCAATCCATTGACACACTTTCCCCAGACGCAATGGTTAGGATTGCTTCAGTTACAGTGCTCAGAGCAAGATGTGGAAAGGTAAAGAAAGTGTTTGGGGCTGGGGGAGATGAGGGACCCACAGCATCAGGGTAGAAAATGACCAGGAGGATTTGAAAAGGGGGGAAGGACTTGCCTGGAGTCACACAGGAGGATGATGGCAGAGCCAGGTCCAGAAGCCAAGTCTCTCAGCTCTCATAGATTCTCTGTTCATTACAGTATGAGAGTGTCCTGTTAAAGTCTAGGTATTTCTGGCAGCTACTGGCATCTTAAGCCATCTTCTGTCATAACACTTTGGCAAGAACAAGTGGATGAGACCCTCACCACTGCTAGCCAGGGGAGACCCAGATGAGGACACTGAACAGACTTATCCATCTATCCAGGTGACCAGACTCCACACCTCCCCAGGGAGCTGAACTACTCCTCCACATAGAGCCCTCACCTGGCTCTGTGGCCCACCCTCCTCCTAGCTCAGCTGCACAGCCAATAATCACATAAGGGCCAGGCAAACACCAGCCCAGGAGCCTGGGCTCCCTCTGCACTTGTAAGTTAAACATGGACAGTGGCAGAGCAGAGACTAATACAGGGCCTCCCTAGAAGCCATGGATGGCATTTGTTGCCATTCTGTCCCCACCCCTAACCCTCCAGCATCCAAAAAGCTTCCCTCCCTTTCTGACCATAGGAAGCATTCAGGAGAGAGAATGTCTTGTCTCCAAGGGGATCACAGGAAGGAAAGTGATTTTCCAGAAGTGGGCCCACAGCAGAGCAGCAGCTGATCCAGAAATCAGACCTTCATCCACTGGGGCCCCCAAACACACAAACAAATATTCTTAATGCTGGGCCTACATTGCCCTCTGATTTTCTTCTGCTCTGTCCCTAGAACACCAGAAAGGAGCATTCGCAATGATTGGATCTGCTCAGCTCATTCAGGCCAAGCAGGGGGAAGACATCACTCTCTCCTGTGAACTGATCCCTCAGAGAGTTGCCCGCTACGTGACTGTGAACTGGTTCAGAAACCAGACCCTTGTGCACAGGTACCCCATTAGGGAGAAGCTGGAGGCATCCCAGGGCACTGAGTTCCAGGGGAGGACGGAGCTGCTGAAACGTGACATGGCTGAGGGGAAGGTGACCTTGAGGATCCAGCAGGTGCAGGTCTCTGACTCTGGTCAATACACTTGCCATGTCCAGTCACCTGACAATTGTGATGAAGCCCACATTGAACTGCAGGTAGCAGGTAGGTCCTGTGTGGTTTATGGGTTTCTTCTGAATCACAGACTGTTAGAGAGGAAAGTGAGTTTAAAGAGCAACAAGTCAAAGCCCCCTCATTTAACAAATGAGGAAAATGGGACCCAGGGAGAGGAGGGACTTTGCACAAGATCATACAATTTGAAAAAGTCTGGGCTGGGAATCAGACCCACCCAGCTCTTCTCACTCCAAATATGGCCATTTTCTTCTCCTTGACATGTGCAAAACCACAGCCTTTGAGAAAGGAACAAACTCCTTTTGGGAAGTGAATCTTAACTCATGGTTTCAATTCTCTTCCCTCCCTCAGATCCTTCAGGCCTGATGTTTCCCACTAGAAGATGATGGAGGCCTCCTCTCTGTCCTGGAGCTCAAAAATGGAGATGATTTTGTTCTCTCTTTCCAAGATGCCAGGCTTCACCCGGCCCTCAAAAGCCCTACACTGAGTGGTGTATGAAGGGTCTGAGGCCTTCTTGACTGTCTTCTATATGGCTTCAATCCGCATTGGCCTAATGACAAATTTTTCCTAGATGCCTTCTCTGTGCCCAGCCCCGTGCTAGGTGAGGCTGTAGGGAAGAGAAGGGAGGAAGGCCTGGCTTCATGCCTTGGTGGAGCTGGAGAGATATGATGCTTAATCTGATTTAAAAATTTAGTGTATGGCAGGGTGAAAGGAAGTGTGGTAGAGTGGGTGGAGTACTGGACTTAGAAGCAGGAGGAACTGGGTCCAGATGCTGCCTCTGACTCTTATTCTCTGTCTGACTATGGGCAAGTCACTGAATTGCTTTGTACCAACTTAATACAAATGGCCTTTATAGCTGTTCCCACACTGACAAAGTCATAGGCCCTTAATATTGAGGCATATACCTGGATCCTGAGTAACCCCAATTTAATACATTTCAGTTCATACTAATTGAATTCATAATTACGTAAAATAGGGTCATTGGTTCCAACCCAATGGAAATATGCAGTGGGATTTGAAATAATGCAATGACTTCAGGAGATTCCTTCGTCAAACTTATCTAGACCTTCTTCTATAACGAAGTGATTGATCATTTGGGATATAGCTTAGTTCAATTCCAAAGACTTTTATTTCAATGCAATTTGTTAAATCTATATTTATTTATATATTTAGTTCAATCTCATATAATTTAATTCCATCCAGTAAACACTATGTACTTTGGTGGGAGAGATATGGAGTTTAGGTAAGACAGGTCCCCTCAACCCTCAAGTTGCTTAGTTTAGGAATAAGGCAGCTTAGGATAAGAAAGCAAGAGACATAATTGGAACATATAGTAATACAAATTAAATGCATGAGAAAGGTGCAAAATGGGAGGATGACACCAAATTGGGGTGGCTTAGCCCAATATGGAGGCCAAGCTAAGCAGGGTAAGTTCCACAGTACAGAGCCCCTGAAGATTTTGGAGGGCAGGAATGGCCTGAGCAGGGCTGTGTGCAGGGCAGAGGAGCCTGGCAGCTGATGGAGGGTGCAGGGAGGCAGTGGAAGTGGGGATCATGTGTGGAAGCTAATGGAAGACTCAAGGCAGGGGATGAGGAAGACTTGGGTCGACGTGGTCCCAGAGAGGATAGAGAGGAAGGGAAGGCTGGGAAAGCTATTCTGGTGGCAGGATGAGGAAGAATTGGCAGGGGTTTTGATGTTCTAAGTGAGGGAGACAGTGAGCATCAGAGATTCCTCAAACAAAGGGCAATGGGTGAATCCTAGTGCTTCTGATATGAGAATGATGAAATCAGAAGGAAGGGCAGGCTTAAGAAGGAGAAACATAAACTCAGTGTGTGATATGGGGAGCGTGAAATGCTGAAAAGACACCTGGATGGAGATGTCCTGAGGGAAGGTGGAGATGAGGGTGTTGAGCACAGAAGAAAAGTCACGGCTAGAGAAGGAGATCTGTGTTCATGTGGTTAGAGGCAGTAATTAAAGTTACAATGGAAATAAAATTGCCAAGTGCACAATTGTTGAGAAACAAGAGGGTCAAAGACAGCCTTGATCAACACCCATCTTAACTTGGTAAAATGAAGACAATAACCCAACAAAAGAGGCAGAGAAAGAACTATTGGAGAAGTAGGAGGAGGACCAAGTGAGAGCCTTGCTTCTGAAGGCAAAGGAGGAGAGAAAGAGAAAATAACTGAACTTGTGGTTTGGTGTCAGCAGTCACCCCCCCCCCCCATATTCCAGCTTCCAACCTTAAAAGATTCCCATTACTCAACCTAACCTCCAGCTCAAGAAAGAAAGGGACCTTGTTCATTAAGACTGCAAAGAGAAACTTAACCTTTGGCTAATACCCCTTCCAGCTGCCAGAAAGGAGAACTTGGCCTTAAAAAAAAGTCTTGTAAGCCTTCTGACTTTTAATTATCTGCTACTCGGTGATAGAGTATTATCAATCTATCTATTCACTAGATCTCTAGGTAACCTAGACTTAAGGGACATTCTATGTTAGTCTGGCTTAGCTGTTAGGGTAGCTTTTCCTAAAGAAGGGAGCTTAATCCAACCATCAAACTAAAAATAAAGTCTTCATCACTGACTGATTTGCTTTTCACTAGAACCAGATGTCCACAGACACCTTAAACTCAATTGTCCCAAACCAAACTCATTATTCACCCCCACCCAAATCCTCCCTGCTTCCTCACATTCCAATTACTGCTGAGAGCCCCCTCCATCCTCTCAGGCTCCCAGGCTGACACCCTAAATGTCATCCTCAGCGCCTCCTCTCTTACCCTCCAATATCCAAACTGTTTCCAGGCCATTGATTTGACCTTCCATCACATCTCTCGCCTATTACCCTCTGTGTCTTCTGGCACTGCCTCCATCCTGGGGCAGGCCTTTATCACCTCAGGCCTAGACTGTGGCTCAGGCCTGCTGCTGGTCTGACTGCCATCAGTGTCTCTGCACTCCAGTCCAAACCTTTACTGTCTAAGTGATTTTCCTAAGCATAAGTCTGATCATGTCACTCCTCTCCTCACTGAATCCCAGTGGCTCCCTATCACCTCCAGGATGAAATAGGAAATTCTGTTTTAGGCTCAAAGCCCTTCATGACCTGCCTCTCCCATCCCAGCTTCCCCGTCTTACACCTTAAATGCCTCACATCCTCTGATTCAGAGACACTGGCCTCCTTGTGATTCCCCCTATGAGACCCTCTATCTCTAGGCTCTGGGCATTTGTCCTGGCTGGTCCCCATGCCTGGAATGCCCTCCCTCTTCACCTCAGCCCGCTGGCTTCCCTTACTTCTTCAAGTTCCCACTAAAATCACACCCTCTACAGGAAGCCTTTCCTAATCTCTCTTCATTCTAGGGCCTGTCTTTGGTTATTTTTTCCTATTTGTCCTCTCTGTAGCTTGTGTGTACATAGATGTTTGCATGTTGCCTCCCTCAGTAGATTCTGAGCTTGGGGAAGGTGAGGACTGTCTTTTGCCTTTCTCTGTATCCTTAGCACTCAGCATAGTGACTACCTAGCACACAGAAGGTGTATAATAAATGCTTATTGACTGACTGACTGACTTTCTATACTAAATAGGTATTTCTCTATTTTGTGGCTAAGGTGAAATGTCAGTAGATGGTAAGATGAGAAGGACCAGAGTGACCCTCCTTGAGCTGGTATGGCCAGGAAGCGTGGGAATAAGGAATATCAAATACAGAAGAAGATTAAGGCTTCCACTTCGTTTTCCAGTTCACAGCAAACCTGAAATATCCAGGCAGGTCCTGAGGACAAGTCAAGGATGCTGGCAGTGAAGAGCAGGGTGACAGTCTGAGCATAGTTCCCTCTGCCCCTTCAGCCTAGAAAGAAATCCATGGTGATGATGAAGAGTGTACTGATAAATGTTTAACAACTGGCTCTCCAAGGGGGAAAAATACCTGTAGGACACACTTTTAAGTTGAATGTGCATTACTAATATTTATCCATCTCTCTCTTAAGTCAAGACAATCAACAGAATCAAATCAAGCCCTAATTTGTAGCATTTGCCTATTTTTGAGGTGTAAGTATTCACACTTAAAATTTCATCCAGCTGCTCTGTGCTGAATTCATATGAATGAGCTTCATTCAGCACAGCCCTGGACTGGGGCCTCAGAGGATGGCATGAGGAGCTGACTGGGGGAAAGGCCATAAAACACAGTAAGAAGTGAAAGCCACAACTTAAAACTCTGTGAAAGATGGAAGCTTGGACATGGTGACCTGTTAAAAATTATAATTCAGATGCTGAGTCATAACTTAGATACTGTAACTGACAAAAGCCATAACATGCACACGGTGACCAGTTCATGACCCGTACCTGATCAATACACAGACCTGTGTTTGGGCATTTTACTCAATAACATTGGCTAAAGCCCAAACTCAGAAGTGAGCTCATTACTAAGCAGAAACCCAAAATATCCACCATTTATCAGTGATGTACTCTCTGGCTTCACCTCCCTTGGTTTGATTTCTATAATTACCACTGGGCTTTCCCAAAGTCTTTGCAGGGATCAATCCATTACTGAGACTGTTTCGTCTGGCAGCCACCCCAGACTGGCCCCTATTGTAAGTAATCCATCATAATTATTGAAACCATTTATTAAAATCTATTTTTGATCATAATGAAGCCCTCGGCCTCTTTTTTTGTACCAAATTGACTCTTCTGATTGAGGAAGCTGAGAATTTCCCGGTGTACAGGATTTTGTGTTTCTTTACATCCCCAGAGCTTAGTGCAGTGCCTGGAATGTGTTGTTGTTTGTTTAGTTGTTTCAGTCATGTCCAACAACACTTCATGGCCCCCCTTAGGGTTTTCTTGGCAAATATTCTGTAGTGGTTTGCCATTTCCTTCTCCAGCTCATTTTACAGATGAGGAAACTGAGGCAACCAGCGTTAAGTGACTTGCCCAGGGTCTCACAGCTAGTAAGTGCCTAAGGCCAAATTTGAACTCAGGAAGAAGAGTCTTCCTGACTTCAGGCAGGACACTCTATCTTCTGCACCACCTAGCTGCCCTAAGGCATATTAAAATACTCATTCATAGACTGATGGGGTGAGGGAGAGTTTGGGTAGCCCTGGAAAAGGACGGTGAGTGTTTACTAAACTCTTTCCTAGGTAAATCAGATTGCTCCTGATAGTCTCAGGCAAAGGAATAGAGAAACAAACATTGGAGAAGTTAATAGTGCCCCCACCCCAGATCAGGGTTACCTATCAGGAATACCTGTAATGACAGTCATGTTGACTTGGTTCAGTTCCCTGCAGTTGATAGGAAGCTGCTGGGTGTCATTTGCCTTCCTCATAGGCAGCACAGGGTTTTATAAGGGGAGCTAGGATAATAAAATACTGTAGCTTCTATCATCTCCATCACTAGATAAGAAATATCTTTCACTCCACTTGGGGACCCAGTATTATTTGGTGCTAACTACGCGTGATGGTTCTGGCTACTCTAAGAGTTTCCATTTGGCCTTATTCATGATAAGCTGCACAGAGGTTTCTAAAGCGGCTCCAGCAGATCCTGCCTCCCAAGAACCCAAGTTATTCCTTTCCTCCATGGTCTTCCCTCTATGACCTCTCCTGAATGATCAAATGGGACAGAAGCTTTAGAACATGCCTTAGGCTTGGGTGGGATGAAGGGCCCCTACTGCTCTAATATCCAGCTTTACTGGTACATCCATAGATTGACCATTGATTGCTTTCTTACCAATCCCATGTTTCAGGAGCTGCAGCCAAAGCTCCCTCCAGAAAAAGCTATCAGTGCTCTCTGGCCCCTCAGCAGGATGGCAGGTTCTGGGACTTTTCCCCTCATTCTCAGAGCACCTATTTTTTTAAATTTATGAAATAAAACAAGCATTTCCATAACATAATACAATAAAAAAGATTATTGTATATAAAACAGTAAATCTGCTAAGTACAACTTTTAATATATTCCTTTCAAATAAACAACAAAATTATCATGTATATTTCTTTTTTTTCTTCCTTTCCACCCCCACACTAAAGATGGCTACCATTAGACACAAATAAGTATATACGTGTAAAATTATTCCATACAGCTATTTATCAGTTCTTTCTCTGGAGGCAGATAGCATCTTCATATGTCCTTTATAGTTAATTTGGGTATTTGTAATGGATAAAATAATTTATTCTTAAAATAATACTGCTGTTACTGTATGCAATGTTCTCTTGATTCTGCTCATTTCACACATCATTTCATGTAAGTCTTTCCATGTTTTTCTAAAATCATTGGGCTCATCATTTTTTATAGCACAGTGGTATTTCATCACAATCGTATACCACAACTTGTTCAGCCATTCCCAAACTGATGGGCATCCCTGCAATTTCCAGTTCTTTGCCACCACAAAAAGAGTTGCTATAAACATTTTAGAACATGTAAGTTCTTTTCCTTTTTCCCTAATTATCTTTGAAAAATGATCAAGTAGTGGTATTGATAGTTCAAAGGATATAGGCAATTTAATAACTCTTCGGGCATAATTCCAGATTGCTCTCCAAAATGGTTGGATCACTTTACAATTCCACCAGCAATGAATTATTGTCTCAATTTTTCTACATCCCCTCCAACATTTTCACTTTACCCTTCTATCATTTTAGCCAATCTGGTGGTATAAAATGATATCTCAAGCTTGTTTTAATTTGCATTTCTCTAATTGACAATGATTTAAAGCATTCTTCATATGACTACAAATTATTTTGATTTCTTCATTGGAAAACTGCCTGTTCATAACCTTTGACCATTTGTCAATTGGGCAATGACTGATATTCTTATAGATTTGACAAAGTTCTCTATATATTTTAGATATGAGACCTTTATCTGATAAACTGTCTATAAAATTTCCCCCCAAATTTTCTGTTTTCCTTCTGATCTTGGCTACATTTGTTTTATTTGCCAAAACCTTTTTGATTTAATGGAATCAAAATGATCCATTTTACACCTAATTTTGCTCTTTCTCTCTTGTTTATTCATAAATTGTTCATCTATCCATAAGTCTGATAAGTAATATGCTCCTTGTTCTAATTTTCTTGTAAAATCTCTCTTTACATCTAGGTCATGTATCCATTTTGACCTTATCTTGGTAAATGGTGTAACAAATAGGTCTATGCTCCTATTTCAACTGACAATAGGGTTTTTTCCCCTCCCAAACCATAGCTGTCCCAACCTCTTGTTCACATTTCACCAACTGATCAGGCTGCATGTTTATAATAGTGTGCCAGGGGGAGATCTGTAGCACAATAGTATTTCATTACATTCAGATACCACAACTCATTCAACCATTCCCCAATTGATGGGCATTCCCTCAATTCCCAGTTCTTTGTCCCCACAAAAAGAGCTGCTCTAAATATTTTTGCACATGTAGGTCCTTTTCCCTTTCATATGATCTCTTTGGGACACAGACCTAGTAGTGATATTGCTAGGTCAAAGTATAAACAATTGGATTGCCCTTTGGGCATAGTTCCATATTACTTTCCAGAATGGTTGGATCAGTTCACAATTCCACCACCAATGCATTAATAATCCAATTTTCCCACATCTTCTCCAACATTTGTCATTTTCATTTTTCTGTCAAATTAGCCAATCAGATAGGTATAAGGTGGTACTTTAGAGTTGTTTTAATTTGCATTTCTCTAATCAATAATGATTTTTGTCATGTGTTTGTGACTACAGATAATTTTAATTTCTTCATATAAAAACTGTCTGTTTATATTCTTTGACCACTTATCAGTTGGGGAATACCTTGTATTTTTATAAATTTGACTCAATTCTCCATTCAGTGTTTCTTAAACTGTGGGTCACAACCCCATAGGGGTCACGTAACTGAATGTGCAAGTCACAAAAAAATTGGCAACAGTAAAAGGTTTCTGAACATTGCAACAACCAAAAATTAATTTAAAATTAAACATGTAATGAATCCAGTGTTTCTGGCAATGCTTGCTTATGTTGCATCGTGCAACTTTATTGCAGCCTTGGTTCTGAACACACATGTGCACTTTGCACTGTGCAAGCCATCATGTCATACAACAACAGGAAACGCTGCCAGAAACAACTCAACTCAGATTCGAGACTATGCCATTATGAATTGCAGTGTTTTTACTGTGCATACAACATTTTCTGATCTTACAGAAATATCATAGTTTAATTATGGAAAATAAAGACTTTTAATATTTCCCTACCATCATTCTTCAGCATGTAAGTATCAAATTGGGGTGTAGGGTGTGTTAAGGGAAGACTAGTACCTCTGGTGTGAAGGTTGCAGAGCCCTTTTCAGGGCTGCTTTTCCACCTTTGGTGGCCACCTGTTCCACCTAGCTCTCACCTGTGGCTCCAAGAAGCTGTAGCATGCACAATGACCACAGGGCGGCCACACCCCAGTAAACTGTTTTCGCAGCTGGGCTAAACCAGGTCGAGGGTAACCAAAGGATCTCAAACCCATTGGTGAGTTAGGGGGGTGTCTACCCCAAGCATGTGAAGAATTCCTCTGGTGGAATGGGAGGATGAGAACAATTTGTTCCAACGGCCATGAAGGTGGCTGAAGCAGGCGCTGAGGAGTGCTTAGTGCTTGGTTAGACATTGAAGATACCAGTCCTGCCACTGGACTGTGATGACTCTAGAGGAGAGAGTGAGGCTGACGACTCTGTGCAACTCTGCCTCACATAAATCCAATTTACGCATGAATCAAAGGACATCACCCATACCATTTTACGGCTTTACCTATATCAAAGTCCTGTGGTAACAAGCAAGTGATGAAGCAGCAGGTACAGATACTCTGGGAGCTGTACTCAAAATCCTGCACACAGGTGACCCAGGCCATAGGATTGTTTCTCACTGGAAGAGCAGTGGGATTTGGCAGCCCCCGGGGTGTCTGAGCAGTCATTTAGGATAGCACTGCCACTTCCTGGTGTGAGGAAGGGGCTAGAAAAAAATGCCTTAATAATTATCTGTGGGGCAGCTAGGTGGTGCAATGGACAGAGCACGGGCGCTGGAGTCAAGAGGACCTGAGTTCAAATCTGGCCTCAGACACATAACACTAGCTGTGTGACCCTGAGCAAGTCACTTAACCTCAATTGCCTAAAAAAAAAAAAAGAAGTAAAATGGGCCAAATGGAAAAGGAAGTACAAAACCTAATAGAAGAAAACAACTCCTTAAAAATTAGAATGGGGCAAGTGGAAGCTAATGACTCTATGAGAGAGCAAGAATCAGTCAAAGAGAAACAAAAGAATGAAAAAATATAAGAAAATGTAAAATACCTCATTGGTAAAACAACTGACCTGGAAAATAGATCCAGCAAGTTGTGGTATATGAATGCAATGGAATACTACTGTGCTATAAGAAATGATGAGCAAGCAGATTTCAGAAAAATGTGGAAAAACTTGTATGGACTGATGCTAAGTGAATTGAGCAGAACCAGGAGAACATTGTACACAGTAACAGTCATGTTATGAGATGACTAATGTTGATAGACTTAGCCCTTCTCAACAATGCAAGGATTTAATACATCTCCAAAGGGCTCATGATGGAAAATGCTATCCACATCCGAAGAAAGAACTATAGAGTTTGAATGCAGATCAAAGCATACTACTGGCTCTTTTTTTCCTTCTGTTTTGTTTTGTTTCCTCTTTCTGATGGTTCCTCCTATTGGTTCTAATTCTTCCTTACAACATGAATAATGTGAAAATATGTTTAGTAGGAATGTATATGTATAGCCTATATCAGATCGCAATCTGTCTTGGGGAGAGAGGTGGGGAGGGAGGGGAAGAAAAATTTAAAATTCAAAAGATTATGGAAGTGATTGTTGATAAATCAAAATAAATTAGTTAAGAAGATATATATATATATATATATATTAAAAAAATAGATCCAGGAGAGACAATTTAAAAGTTATTGGTCTACCTGAAAACCATGATGAGAAAAAGAGCCTGGACAACATCCTTCAGGAAATCATCAAAGAAAACTGCCCTGAGGTCCTAGGACCAGAGGGTAAATTAGTCATCAAAAGAACCCACCAATCACCTCCTGAAAGAGATCCCAAATTGAAAACGCCAAGGAGTATAGTAGCTAAATTCCAAAACCACCAGATCAAAGAGAAAATATGGCAAGCAGCCAGAAAGAAACAGTTTAAATATCATAGAACCCAGTCAGGATTACCTTGCAGCTTCTACATCAAAAGATTTGAGGGCATGGAATACAATATTCCATAAGGCAAAGAAGCTTAGATTACAACCAAGGATCAACTACCCAGCAAAA
Organism: Vombatus ursinus; assembly: GCF_900497805.2. Taxonomy (NCBI): domain Eukaryota; kingdom Metazoa; phylum Chordata; class Mammalia; order Diprotodontia; family Vombatidae; genus Vombatus; species Vombatus ursinus. Next base: position 26,246,261 of record NW_020945437.1, read on the forward strand.
CTAAGCATAATCTTTCAGGGGAGGAGACGGATATTCAACAAAATAAGGGACTTCTAAACCTTCTTGATGAAAAGCCCAGAGCTCAACAGAATTGACCTTCAAATGCAAGACTCAAGAGAAGCATAAAAAGATAAATAGGAAAGAAAAAAAAACCCAACATACTATTAATAAGAGCAAACTGTTTACATCCCTACAAGGGAAGATGACACTTGTAACTCTTAAGAACTGTAATGTCATTATGACATTTAAAAGGGGGTATACTTAGAGGGCATAGGTTTAAGTTGACTTTGATGTGATGGTAAAAAATCTAATTAAGTGGTGAAAAGGGATTGTACTGGGAGAAGAAGAAAGGAGGAAGCAGACAAGGATAAATTACATCACATGAAAAGGCACAAAAAACAAATACAGTAGAGGGAAAGAAGGGAGGGAGATGAGCATTGTTTGAACCTTACTCTCATCAGATTTGGTTCAAAGAGGGAATAACACAATCAGTTAGGTATAGAAATCTAATTTACTCTATAGTAAGTAGAAAAGGTAAAGGGAAAAGAAAAGGGAGAGGGCTAATAGAAGAAAGGGTAGATTGAGGGAGGTGGTGGTTGAAAGCAAAACTCTACTGAGGAGGGAAAGGGAAAAGGGAGAGAAAAAAGCATAAATTGGGGAGGGGGGCATAGGATGGAGAGGAAGATACAGTTAGTAATCATAACTGTGAATGTGAATGGGATGAACTCTCATAAAATGGAAATGGATAGCAGAGTGGATTAAGAATCATAAACCTACAATATGTTGTCTATAAGAAACACATTTGGTGCAGAGGGATACACACAGAGTAAAGGTAAAAGGCAGGAGCAGAATATACTATGCTTCAGCTGAAGTAAAAAAAAAAAAGCAGGGGTAGCAATCTGTATCTCAGACAAAGCAGAAGCAAAAATAGATCTAATTAAAAGAGGTAAGGAAGGAAATGACATCCTGCTAAAAGGTACCATAGATAATGAAGCAATATCATTACTAAACATATATGCATCAAGTGGTATAGCAGTCATATTCTTAAAGGAGAAGTTAAGGGAGATACAGGAAGAAATAGCAAAACTATACTAGTGGGAGACTTCAACCTCCTCTCTGAACTAGATAAATCTAACCACAAAATAAAGAAGAAAGAAGTTAAGGAGATCAATAGAATCTTAGAAAAGTTAAATATGTTTGACCTCTGGAGAAAATTGAATGGAGCCTCCCTTGCCAGGGAGAGACATTTCAGTCACTGCACCCAGCAATCAGCAGCCCTGAAGGGAGAAGAGATATCATGCCTGGCAGACTTGATGCTCAGCAGATAACTTCTTGGGACATCTCCAGAGGGCACTGATGGTACTACGGTAGCAGGTGAGAGTTCACCTGACCACGTGTGTCCTCCAGGCATGTTCCCATGTGTACTTGGTGTGTTTTCTGACATATTTGCCTTGCATGTGCAGTCCCTGTTTCTATGTGTTCTCTGCATGTGTGCCCTCTCCACTGGTGTTGGGATAACCTATGGGGGATGTACCCCATGTGTGAATGGAGAAATGTTGGGATGTGTGTGTGTTTGTGTGTTCAGTCTGACTTACTAAACACAGAAATTGTGCCAGGGACTTCTGAATTGTGGTTTTGAGTGGTTGAATGCTGGTCAGGAAAGCCTGTGTGGGAAGTGATAAGAAATCCCTGCAGGCTACATACCAATAGGAATGTTTAAGGCCCAAAGAGAGGAAAGGACCTGTCCAAGGTCATGCAGTGAAGTAGGGGAGGAGCCTGAGCCTGAGTTCTGGTAAAGGGGAGAATCAGCATTTCCATCACTTCCTTTAGGGTCCTGTTTTCCAACTCTAATTGGGGTTTTGCTTTTTGCTTTTCTTAACCTTGTGTGGAGTCCCAGCAGCAACTCCTAGGGTCCTTTATCTGCAAAATCACTTTCCTTTAGGGATGAATTGCATTTTCTTGTCTTTTTTTTTTAAATAAATTTATTTATTTTTGACAATCATTTAAAAAGTTTTTTAAGTTATGAATTCTCTCCCTCCAGCCCCTCCCCTACCCACTGAGAAGATAAGCAATATGATATACATGTAAGATCATGTAAAACATTTCTATATTAGTCATGTTGCAAAAAACAAAAATATAAAATGTGAAAAAAGTTTATTTCAATCTGCATTCTCAGTCCATCAGTTCTCTCTCTGGAGGTAGATAGCATTTTTTGTCATGAGTCCTTTGGAATTGTATCAATCATAGTAGCTAAGTAATTTATAGTTGATCATGACACAGTGTTGTTACTGTGTACAGTGTTCTGGTTCTGTTCATTTCACTTTGTATCAATTCATGGAAGTCCTTTTGGGTTTTTCTGAAACCATCCTGCTTGTCATCTCTTGTTGCACAGTAGTGTTCCATTGCATTCATGTACCACAGCTTGTTCAGCCATTCCCCAATTGAGGGGCCTCCCCTCAATTTCCATTTTTAGCTACCACAAGGGAAGCTGCTATAAATATTTTTGTACATATAGGTCCACATCTTTTTTCTTAGCTGTCTTTGGGATACGGACCTAATGGTGGTATTGCTGGGTCAAAGGGTATACATGGTTTTGTAGCCCTTTGGGCATGGTTGCAAGTTGTTCTCTGGAATGGTTGGATCAGTTCACAGCTCCACCAATGATGCATTGGTGTTACAGTTTTCCCACATCTTCTCCAACATTTATCATTTTCCTTTTTTTGTCATGTTGGCCAATCTGATAAGTATAAGGTGGTAGCTTAGAGTTGTTTTGATGTGCATTTCCCGAATTATTGGTGATTTGGGGAATTTTTTTTTTTTTTAGTTTTTAGGCAATTGGGGTTAAGTGACTTGCCCAGGGTCACACAGTTAGTAAGTGTCAAGTGTTGGTCTGAGGCCAGATTTGAACTCAGGTCCTCCTGACTTTCAGGGCTGGTGCTGTATCCACTGTGCCACCTAGCTGCCCTGATTTGGGGCGCTTTTTCATGTGTCTATTGATAACTTTGATCTCTCCTTTGATCATTTATCAATTGGGGAATGGCTTTTGTTTTGATAAATTTGACTCAGTTCGTTCTATATTTGGGAAATGAGACCTTTATCAGAGAAACTTTCTTTACAAATTTTTCCCCTAGTTTTCTTTCCAATAAACCATTTACATTTTCAAAAAAAATTTTTCTAAGGACTTTAATTCTTACCTTGATCAAATTCTTGGGTCTTCAGTCTTCATCCAGGATTTGGGACATTAAGGGGAACTCTGAGATGGACATGGAGAGTGCCAAGTTGGTGAGTCAACCTCTTCCCAGCTTGAAAGCACAGAACCAGGCTTCCCATCTAATGAAGTACCAGATCCCAACTCTGCTGCTTATTCCTGTGTGGCCCTGGGCAAGTCACCCAAACTCTTGGCTTGGTTTCCCCATCTGGGAAAAATGAAGTCATTGCTTTGTGCTCCATGGCTTCTGAGGTGCTGCTGCTAGGTCTAACTAGGTCTTAGGTGCTGCAATTTTCTAATCTCACCTTCCTCCCCCTCCCCACTGCTCCTCCCCGCTGCTAGTGCCTTCCCCTCTAAAATTTCCTTTTGTCTACTCTTCATATATATTGTGTTTTCTTAGGTATTTGCATGGTATTTCCTCAATGAAAATGAGAGCTCCTTTAGGACAAGGACTGTGGTTTTGTGTTTTTTTATATCCCCAGACTCTCTGTCTATCCCTTAAAGATTAGCTCTCCTGAGGTTATCCTGAGCAGACCCAGGAGTGCCTGCTGGCAGACCTTGAGATGTCAAATGATTGCAATCATTTATTTAGCACCAATTATGTGCCAGGTCCCATGAGAGGGTCTGCCTATGGGAAGAAAAAGCATGAAACAGCCCCTGCCCTCATGGAGTTTCCATTCTACCCAATGCACAGGTCAACTAATCTGTGCCTAGTATATCAAGTGCTTTGGGTAGAGGGTCCCTGATTCTGAACTTCACTTTGGGTGCTTGCTTTGAATAGGGTGACAGCAATTCATTTTCTCTGACTGTGTGAGTGATGAATACATTACATGAGACAGGTGAGGCATTTGTGCATGATCACAATCACACAGCAGAACAAGGTTGAATACCAAAAGGTGATGTTAACACAGAGTAGGAGAGGATTCTTGCTCAGACACAGTCTGACTTTCCCAACCCTGAGATGCTGAAATTCAGTGGTTAGGTAAGTTCACTGGCATCATCCTCAAAGCTTCCTGACCTTCCTCCTCTCCCAACATACTTTTCTACTTCTCATCTCCTAGGCCCTTTTGCCCCCAACCACAGCCTTCTCCCATGGATGTCTATTTGTTCTCTCCCTCTCTCCCATCTGTCTGTCCTGTGTGAGGTCCTGGAATACAAGGCAAAAACAAAATATTCTTTGCCATGAAGTAGCTTATACTCTACTGATAAATATTATTGGATCCAATTGATTCCAATCGGAGCCTCCATGTACATGGGTAAAAGAAGAGAGCAGGAGAGCAAGGTGGCTACTCTACCTGAAGGATAATCAACCACTCCTGCATTAGAACAGTCTTGTTGGGGTGTCCAAACAAGCTCAGCCCAGCTGCTCCTAGGCCCCTCCCTGTGCACTCCATAAAAAAAGCTCTGCCTTTGCTTGTTAAATGTGCTAGGACAGTTCATTTTTAGTTTTTTTTTTTTACCTTCTTTTTTAACTTTTATTTATTTTATTTTGAACTTAAGAAATAAAACCAGCATTTCTATAACATAGTAAAATAGGAAAAAATGATTGCACAAGAAACTGCAAATTTATTATGTACAACTTGCTATTCCTTTTAACTATATATTTCATATTGTATATTTGTATATTACATTTTAAATATATAATATATAATAAAGTTATATGTAATATTCATTTTTTCTTCCCCACCAAGGCTATTATTAGAAACAAATACAAACATACATATATGTGTATATATATTACATATATAACTACAGATGGTGTATTCCTTCATAGATCCTTTGTAGTTAATTTGGGTATTTATACTCATCAAAATGACTTGTTCTCTCAAAGTTGCTTTTAAACAATATTGTTGTTAACTATATATGATGTTTTCCTGGTTCTATTCATTTCACTCTTCATTATTTCATACAAGTCTATCTGTGTTTTTCTAAGATCACTGAGGTCATCATTTCTTGTAGCATGGTATCACAATCATACACTACAACTTATTCAGACATTCCCCAATTGATAGGCATGCCTACAATATTCAGTTCTTTGCTATCACTCAGAGAGCTGCTATAAGTATTTTAGAATATATGGGTTCTTTTCTTCTTTCTCTAGTCATCTTTGGAAATAGACCTAGTAGTGATATTGCTGGGTCAAAGAGTTTAATAACCTCTTGGACATAATTCTAGATTGCTCTCCAAAATGGTTGGATCAGTTCACAGTTCCTCTCACAGTGAATTGATTTCCCAATTTTTCCACATCTCCTCAAACATTTGTCCTCTTCCTCTGGATGCCAGGCCTAGCAGTGCTGACCAAACATGATTCCAGGCTACTGCTGTGGGCAAGGAGGAGCAAGCACATGCCCAGTAAGTGTGATTGCAGGAAGCAAGAGCATCTTGAGGACAGCATGGCTAGAAACCCTGACCATGGCTTAGGGAGGTTAGAAGAGTGCCAGAGTCCCTTAGACAGGATTCAGAACATAACAATAAGAAGGACCTGAGGCCTGGGGCACCATTACCCACAACTCAGGATTAAAACCTAATTATAATAATAAGCAGATAAAAATAAAATAAAGCAAAACAAATTAAAAACCAGGAAGCAAAGGAGAAAGAACCCAACCACAGAGAGCTACTATGGTGTGAAAGAAGATCTGGGTCCATATTCAGAGGAAGATAGTGAGGTTAAAAAAAAGATTTCAATCTGATTCTGTTGGCAGTCCAATTTCTGCAGGATGGTGAACAATGACAAGAGAATGCTAGGAAATATGTTCTCTCTTCTCTCTCTGGCAGCCACCTTCAGCACCATGGACCTAATCATTCTGCATGAATGGGAGTTTCTCCTTGTTCCACTGCCATCACTTCCACGGTGCCCTATCTGCCGATCCTTGAGTACCCCACCCTCTGTATTCACACTGGCTTTGCTATAACTAAACCATGATGTAATCCATGAAGCCACCTCATTTCATTCCAATTTCTGTCTATACTAGTGTTAGAGCTAAGCCTGAAAGCAACACTCTGTTGGTTCAGGTTTGATATTGGAATAAAATAAGGCACTGGGAAGTCATTGAACAGTTAACAAAAGCAAGTTTACTTAGTTTAACATAGCAAGGAGATACAGCAAGGATAGAATAGCACCTAACTTCCGTAGACATCCCCTACCCTCTACTCATGTTGTCTCCACATGGAAGCAGATCTGGTCAGCAGGGCATAGAATGATAACTCTTCTAGTCTACAGTCTTCCAAGTGGTAGGGCCCCTGATCTCACCTGGGTGGGTGGGACTTTTTATGCCCTTAACTGAAGAAGAAGACACATGAGCATAGCCAGAGCCTCCTAGGATGCTGAGTCATGCTTGAGCCTGGTCCCACCCTTGGGCCAATCATGTTCTTTTCCTAACCTATTTTGGGGGAGGGTGGAAGAGAGAAAGCTCATAGCTAATGAACCAATCAACTGCTCAATCCTCTGTATTCCTGAACTGCATTCCACCTCCTGAATCTTTGAAGCTCAGAGTGCTGGATCTTCATGGATCCAGGACAGAGGGCTGGCTTTCTCAGAACAACCTTGGTGCCTGGGCTGTCCAGTAATGAGCACCTTCCTGCTGCTCAGTTCATTCTATTACCTAAGGCATCCAAAGTCTTCACTCTGGGTCTTTCTGATCACCCTGGGTTTTTGTCAGAGGGCCTCCATTCTTGTGACTTTCAAACACAAAACCTTGCAGTTAACATACATCTGTATTCCATTGATGGGGTGATGGGACCTGGACCCCGAAAGGAAAAGACCGTGTCTCTGGAAGTAATCCAGTGTCTCAGTGGACCCCTGTAGGAAATTCTCTCCTTATTGCAGGCACATCCATACCTGACCCTGTAATCCTGCAGATAAAAACTCTCAGTGCAGGCACAGGCACAGGCCCAAGGACCATGCCTCTGGCAACCTTTTGTGTTATCAGAACTATCTTGTTCTTTCTCCCCCAAAGTCTGGTATCAGCAGAGCTATCTCTCTTGACTCCCTGAATTTTCCCTTACATTGCAGGTGTCCAGACTACTAGTGCCTGAGCTCAAGGCACCAAAACTTCTTGCATATTCCTTTGAATACTGACCACTCCTTAATCCTGCCCCAGACCATCTAATTAGCATATTTGGAATTCTTTTGACTATCCCTTTTTCTATATAAGCTTTAGCTTCACCCCTTTCAGTTTGCAGGCTCCTTAAGAACTTGACCTGCTTTATTAGCATTGCAATACACTTTGCCACATAACTAGAAGATGGCTTGAGTAGGTGGATTCTTTCCAGGCAACAGTGTGCTGTACCCTGGCATTTTGGGGTTTCCAGTACCCCTAAACTGCATCATGGTAAAGTATAAGATATTATGTTTCCACAGATGTAGAGGAAGTGATACTAATAATAGAATTCAGAGGTTGCCACAGTGGCGGAAATAGTGGTTTTGCTAACAGACAAAACCAACTGACAGTAGTAGCCTGGTTAGAAGTGAAGAAGCAGGACAAAGGTTACAAACTGCTCAAACTGCATTTGTTTAATGAGTCTATGCATAGTAACTTCTCCTGGGGAGGGGGGAAGGATTAACACAATTCTAGGCACAATGTTGTATGTAGAAGGACGGAGGAACATATTAAGGAGTAATATGAAGTAGGCATTCTGGGAAGTTGTACACACTGAAGTATCTAGCCAATTGGGAAATGAGAAAGGGACCTTGCATTTTGGGACAGGAATATAACTGCTTGCTCTCCCTTCTGTAGAGTGTGTCTGCCTCTAGCAGCACATCCGCTTCTTGCAAGAACTTATAATAAATGAGCTTGCCTCATCTACCTCTGGAGTCTTTGTTTTTCCTATAGAAGTTGTTCCTAACATCACCACGACTGGTTCTGTCTGCCTATGCTGGCACTGGCTTTACTGGTCTCCTTGGATTTATTACTCATTATTTGGTCTGGGGTGAACTTCAGGTCTTGGCTGGAGTACGTGTGTAGGGCTGGACAGTCGGCCCCCTTTCTGGAAGCCATCAAGGCCCTCTGTACAATACCCATAGTAATACTTCCATCTGATATCTTACAAGATTGTTGGGGGATGAGGGTGGCGGTGGAATTCTTTGTAAACTTAAAGTCCTGTAGAAATGGGAAACATTGTTATTTTGATGTGAATTATAGCCCAGGGATTCCCCACTAAGGAACTGTGTTCTAGGCTCCTAGTGACCTGGATACATGGAATGACAGGGATGATTGTCAAAGAGATTTTTCTCTCTGACGCTGCCTCAAAACCATAGTGAACTCCTGGGAAATCTCTAAGGTATGGCTTAATAAGGCTCATGCCTAGTGACTCCTGCCCGAAGTCAGGAAGACTCATCTTCCTGAGTTCAAATGTGGCCTCGGGCACTTACTAGCTGTGTGACCCTGGCCAAGTCACTTACCCTGTTTGCCTCAGTTTTCTCATCTGTAAAATGAGCTGGAGAAGGAAATACCAAACCACTCCAGTATCTTTGCTAAGAAAACCCCAAATGGGGACATAGAGAGTCAGACATGACTGAAATGACTGAACAACAATATGTTCCAGGCACTGCACTAAGCTTGGGGATACAAAGAAAAGCAAAAGCCAGTCCCTGTCCTCAGGAAGCTCCCAGTCTAATGGGGGAGAGAAGAAGCAAACAAGCATGCACAAACACACTATCTTTAGGGTGAGTAGGAAATAATCACAGGAGCGAAGGTGCTAGAATTTGGAAGGATCAGAAGAGACTTCTTGTAGGAGACTGGATTTTAGCTTGGACTTGAAGAAGTCAGAGAAACCAGGAGGAGACAAGAGGAGGGAGGAGGAGGAAGAGCAGTCCAGGCCTGGAGGCCAAAGAAAAGGCCCCAATCTGAGAGGTTCCTTGTCTTGTTGGAGGAGCAGCTCAGGGCCAGTGTCACTGGGAGAAGACCCGGGGGCTTTGAGGGAGAAGAAGAAAAGGGGAGCAGGGGGGCTGGTTACCAAGGGCTTTGAAGGAAAACAGAGCATTTTGTATTTGATCCTGGAGTGATGGGAACCACGGAAGTTTATTGTGTGTGGAGAGGGAGTGACATGGTCAGGCCTAAACTTTAGGAAAATCCCATTGGTGGCTGATTGGAGGATGGACTAGAGTGGAGAGACTTGTGGCAGGGATTCCATATTGCTCTGTCTGACTCCAGGGCACAGATCTAGAAGGAAGAGGGGGCTCAGAGTGCAGGGAAGATTAGGCTCATATAGGTCAAAGCTGCCCCAAGGGGGAATGGGCTAACTTCACAGGTAGTGAGCTCCCCATCACTGCTGGTCTTCAAGGAGAGGCTGGATGGTAGGGGATTTCATTCTTCTGACAGGGGTTGTGCTAGGTCACCCCTGAGCTCCTTTCTGGGGGCCTGCTGAGGTTCTAGGATTCTAATGGGAAAAGAGAGTCAAGTCTTCACCCATCTGGGTGTTTGCTCTACTCTGTCTTCAATGTTTGTTCTGGGTTTCACTGCTTAACTGAATCTTAATTTTTTTTTAAATAAATTTATTTTTAGTTTTCAACATTCGCTTCCATAGGCTTTTGAGTTTTCAATTTTCTCCCCCTCCCTCTCCCACTTTCCTCCCCAAGACAGCATATAATCTGATATAGGCTATACATATACATTCCTATCAAACGTTTTCACATTAGTGATGTTGTAAGGAAGAATTAGAACCAATAGGAGGAACCACAAGAAAGAGGAAACAAAACAAAACAGAAAGGAAAAAAAGAGCAAATGGTATGCTTCCATTTGCAATCAGGCTCCATAGCTTTTTCTCTGGATGTTGATAGCATTTTCCATCATGAGTCCTTTGGAGATGTCTTAGATCCTTGCATTGCTGAGAAGGGCCAAATCTATGAAAGTTAGCCACCGCATAATGTGACTGTATCTGTGTACAACATTCTCCTGGTTCTGCTCACTTCACTCAGCATCAGTCCAGACAAGTCTTTCCAGGTTTTTCTGAAGTCCTCCTGCTTGTCATTTCTTACAGCACAGTAGTGTTCCATTACAAGGAATCCTAATATTAGGAGCTTTGCCAAATCGCCCCCTGCTGGTACTAGGCAGACCTTCATGGGCAAGGAACAAAACAATAGCCCCTGATGTCTCTCTAAGACCTGGCAGCTAACAGAGCACCTTCACAGCCATGCTTGTCTTGTGAGCCTCCCGACTACCTGAGAGGGAGGCACACAGGTTATTCTCACAGACTGAGAGATGAAGCAAGGGAATAAGAGAGAGACAGGGACTTGTCCTAGGTCACACAGCTTCTGAACAGGTATTTCAGATGAATTTTGGGTCTATACTGAGAGGCTTTGTAGATGGGTCCAGGTCTCCTGGCTAGCCTGGCATGGCCCTCTGTAGTCCTTCAGTTTGGAGGTGGCCATCCTACTTGGGAGCAGGGTGCTTCTGCCGACACCTCACTCTTGGCAGCTCTTAACCAAATCCAAAATTCTGAAGTCTCTACCCTCCACGATTGTACCAAGGGAGTAAAATGCTCACTTCTGCAGAGGATTAGTCAACAATGTGCTCAAGAGGGAAATGGAATGGCAGAAGTGGCCAGAGATTTCAGGTTCTCTCTGGTTCTCAGGCCAAGGCATCTATAAGCTACAATCCACTGTCTTTGATGCTGGAGGCGGGGGCATGAAGAAGAGCAAGACTACCCTTCCACCATTGCTGGAATTCCCAGGGAGCAAAAGAGGGCACAAAAGAAGGGGGTTTTATAGGTGCTGTTCTGTGGTCATGCTGCCCTACCTTCCCCTTTCTGTATCAGTAAAGAGAGATAGATTGTCTGGTTGGCAGTCCTTGGGGAAGCTGGAGGTCCTTGGGGAAGCTGGAGGTCCTCAGGGAAAGCAGGGAGGTCCCTGCTGTTCTTTCTGCTTCTCTGTCCTCCTCCTGGAATTGGTCTTTTTGAAAAACCTCTGCTGTCAATGAAACAAAGTCAATTGTTTCATAAGGGTTAGTAACATCTTGATAAAGTAAATGTAATACCTTTTTAAATGAAAAAATAAGAAATAACCATTTAAAACAATATGGATTTAAGCTAAATGTTTGAAAATATAATTGAACATTTAAAAAGCAAATATAACTGATTTTTTTTTAAAGGATAAGGGAATTGGTTAGGATTTCATTGGTCTAGGAAATTCTGGAGGAGGAATTTCCAATAGCAATGCTGGTCTGTGCCTCCTCTGCTAGTGACTAGCCCAGGGTCATGCAGACAGGATGTATGAAAACAAAATTGGAAAAGGTTCCATAATAACCAAGTTAGAGAGAAGATAAAAATGAGTGATATTATGAAACTTATGAAAAACAAATAAAATGTTAAGGAAACATTTAAAATAGAAATAAGTTGTTTTCTAAAACAAATATGAATTGAAAAGATCAATTCAAATAGACAAATAAAAATCTTTCTGGCAGAGGGTGGGGTAGAATGCCTGACAAGTGAAGGGACAGAGGCTCTGGCAACAGGTGACAAATCGGGAGGACCTGGGTTCCTAGTACCTTACAGCTGCCTTCAGGATATGGCTCTTGGGGGAAGCCCCAGCTATCCTCCCTCAGTCCCAGGGACTCAGTTTACCAGGGCAGAAGCATGGGCGGGGGGCTGCCTCCTTCAAGACAGAGAAGCTGGAGGCAGGGAGGCAGTGATGAGAGCAGGGCTGCCAAAAGGCTAGGGAGAGTAGCTGGCACCTGGGACCAGGCTGCTTCAGTAAGCAGACAAGTGTGATGTATGAAAAGTTGGAGAGACTTAGTTCCTGGGTACTAATTATTTTATTAATTATGACTAGTGAATAATTAATAAAAGGATGGTTACTTGGCTTTCTCTGGTAAATCAAAGACCCCTCCTGGAGGCCTCTTGACCTTTATATACCCATGGAAAAGTGAGTATTTCCAAATCAAATCTAGTTAACAATTAAGGAGAGAATGAATGTTATAAGGAGAGGTGAGCCTATTCTAATGAGGGACTGGGGGACAGGACTTTAACACTCCTGAGCAATCTATGTAAAAAGATTTTACACCCACCAACACCACCCAATCCTGTCTGAGTAGAACATAATGGGCTGGAATTCACCTAAATCAGATTCTCTTTGTAAGGTTTTCTAGTTGGGTGGGGGAACAATTCCATCTAAATAAGATGGTCTAGGTGGGGTAAAATTTTGGGCAAGGTCAGTAATGTCATTCAAAGACTGGCTGTATAATCTACATGAGTTTGTTTCTGAATGAGGAAATAGAAAAAATCTTAATCTCAATTAATATTAATAATTAATTATTATTAATAATGACACATTATTATATTTTCTAGGTTATTTATAATTATTACCATATTATAATAATCAATTAATTAATAATTAGCTATTATTATAAGAGAGAAATAATCATTTCTCTCACAAGTTAGACTCAGATGAGGGAACATTCAACCCACACCTGGAAATCATTCATTGAAACAATTTACTCAACTCCAAATGACTAAATTCCTTGAGTCAGCCTGTGGATGGGTAGGCCTGGGGAAGGGACTGGGTACGGACGGGGTCATGGTGCCTGAGAGTAAGGAAGAGCAGACTAGGACATCCAGGGATGGACTGGGGCTGGTGGTACCTGAGACCAGGTCCACAATCAGGGATTGAAGGGAACAGCTCTGGGAATTAGGCTGCCTGGCAAAGGGCAGCCCCAGCAATCCCCATCTCTCCACCTGGACCTAGAAAGTAACCCAGAAACCAGTTGTAGGATGGGGGTATGTGGAGGATTAGGCTGAGGTGAGAACATGGCTAAGAGATTTCTGCCTAAGAGATCCTCCTCCTGACCCCTAGTGGGTAATCATCTTTCATACAACCAACACAACATAGAGATTGCTCAGAAGTCTCTGTCATCCCAGCAATGCCCAGGTCCCTCAGCCCAGGGCCAGACCAAGGGAGGGGCCCTGGTCCAGCAAATCAGGGACCCTCAGATCCCTCTCACAGCAATAATCAGAGGGTCTGGTGGGTAATGGAAGGACTAAAGGCCTGAGGGAAGTTTTTCTCTTACCTCTGGTTCTCTGTAGTTTTCTTTTACAGAAGAAATAAATCACAAAGAGAGAACCAAGGAAGATCACCAAGAATACAGCAACAATCACAGTAAGTGTCTTCTGAGATCTGTGGAGATTCTCTGAAAATAAGCCCCAAAATGTTGGGAATCAGAGAAGGGAAACCCTTGTCTTTGATCCCTGTGGCCCAGGGTAGGATGGGAGCAATGAGGGCATCAGGATTCAGGAAATCCTGGGCAAGGATGGTGGCTTTGTGCCCAGCTGATGTGGTCTTCCTCCCCTCCACTAGCCTCTAAACATCCCCCCAAAAACAAGCTTCCCCAGGACTTCAGAGGAGAGAATGTAAGAACTGCAAGAGAGCTGGGAGAGAATCTAGCCCAGCTGCCTCAGTTCACAGAAAGGAAAATGGGAGAGAGAGGCCTCTAACCTTCAGCTTGTAAGTCACAGAGCCAGGACTGAAGCCTGGGTCCTCTGACTCCCAATTCAGGCCTCTTCCCACCACCTCACAGCTGTGTCCTTATAGAGTCAGAGACTTTCAGGGGATGAAGGGACCTTAGATCACATCTAGTCAACCCCATCATTAGACAGAGGGCCAGAGAACAGAGAGAGGAAGAAATGGAGGTAATGACCCAGACAGGACTAGGCCCCAGGTCTCCTGATTCCAGAGTTTGCTACTCTCTTCTGAAGTCCATTCTGGGTTTGGTTCTTACATCCCTATTGAGAAACTCCCTCTGGCTCTCAGCTGAGCAGCCTGGATTCCAACAGCCCTGGGGTCAGCCCTGTACTAAATTGTCACATTGGTCCATTACCCTCTCTGGACCTTGGTTTGACCACCTATAAAAGGACAGGATTGGGGATGGCAGTATGATACAGGAGAGCAGAAACAGCCCCCACCTTGGAAAATCAGATCTGGTTTCAAATTGTGACTGTCACTTGGTGGCTAATTGGACCTCAACAGATCGTTGGACTTTAGTCTCTTCCTCTGTAAATAGAGGAGGGACCCGGATAACCTCTAAGGTGCCTTCCAGAGATGACATCATTCAATGACAACATGGTCTCTATCAGTATTTTTCCTCTATTTAAGTAACTTTCCCTCACCCCAACCTCCCAGGACCCCAGTGCTTCAGTTTCCTCATAGTAACATGGACAATAGAGTAGAGGGAGGAGTCCTGACATTTGACAGTTATGGTGACAATAGAGAGTCAGGGAAGTTACTTGAACAGCTGAAGTGACATGACCCTAGCTATGTTTTAGGGAGATGAATCTGGCAGCGTGTGCTAGAGAGATTGGTGAAAGGAGGAAATGGAGACCCTCCTTTGAAACCAAAGTGGAAGCTGGACTTGGAGTCACTAGGAGTGACTTAGAGTCACTTGGGGACAAGTCACACTTGGAGAACTAGGGTCACATCCCATCTCTGGTCCTTCTCAGGAACTTAGAGTAAATAAGTCCCTATGCTGCTTTGGGCCTCAGTTTCCCAAAAGTGAAATGAGCTTTGGATTAAATGAAAGATAAGGTCCCTTCCACCTGGAATGCCAGATGTGAACTGCTCTGTTTTATAGAAGGGCAGATTTTCAGGGGCTAATTATCTTCTGAGCTGTAACCATGGCCAGATGGACATTCTCTTGAGGGTGGATGATGCCAAAAGCCAGGGTGAAACCTGGTCCCCAGTCTATGAATGTACCCCCCTGCTTCAGGACTCTTCCTAAAATGCTTCAGAGGAGGATTTTTCTATCAAGGTAAGATGTCCCTACTGAGAGTCTTCTGTGGGCCTGCCCAGACCTGTCCTAGATCCTTGGGGTAGGGAAGGAGCAGGGGAGAGAAGTCAAACAATGTAGGCCCTGTCACTGAGGAGCTCACTGTCTAGGTGGGGAAATGAGCTTAACTCTTGTAGAGACATTTGTGAACCAGATGACACTGTAGTGTCTGCTTATGGGGTACAGAGACACAGCCCTCCAACTGCTTAGAAACTCCCCCCGCCCCAATCTCTGACTTCCACCAGATAAACCAGTGTTCTGGGGAAGGGACCTGATTTCTTCCTTTTGGTCCTACAGGCTGAATTGGGAACAACAGCTAGAAGTGATAAGGAAGCGTATTGAGCCTTCCTGCCCAGGTGAGCTTCCTCAGGTGGGCGGGGCTGCCTCAGTAGAGGCCAAGGATGGACTTGTATGAAATAATGAAGAGTGAAATGAGCAGAACCAAGAGAATGTTGTATACAGTAACAGCAATATTGTTTTAAAAACTTTGAGCGACCAAGTTGTTTTAGCTGCTATCTGCATCCAGAAGAAGAAGAGGTAATTACAAGTAGGTGTAGAATGATATATATGTGTGTGTGTGTGTGTGTGTGTGTGTGTGTGTGTGTGTATTTGTGCTTAATGATAACCATCTCTAGAGTGTGTGGAAGAAAAAGAAAGTAAAAAGTTACATCATAACATTGTTATGTATTTAAAAGAAATTGCAAGTTGTACATAATAGATTTGCAGTCTGATGTGCGGTTTCCCACCCCCCCATTCTTCAATATTATAAAAACATTTGTTTTATTTCTTAAGTTCAGAATAAAATAAATTTAAAAAATAAGAAGGGAACAAGGCCTGCTCTAGAAGGTATTTAGTCAGGGGCTGGATGACCATGTGTCCCGGATATTTTGGACATTTCAGGGCTTTCCTTTCATTTACTGGTTGGACAAGGTGGTCTCTGAGCTCCCTTCCAGCTCTGAGGTTTTGTGAGGAGGCTGAGTCCTGGTGAGACAGTGCAGTGTGAGCCTGAGTGTGAGGCCTCTCCCTTCCCTTCCTTCATCCTCAGAGCTCCTCTTCATCCTCACTCACTCCCTTTTCTTCCTCTGCCCATAGAAGGAGAGGCCTCCCTGCTCATTAAAGCTGATTCCTCTCCTGGTGCCACTGATCCTGTCCTCTTTCCTCCTTTCCTCCCTTGGGACCCGCCTCTGTATTCATGCCCACTCTCATTCATCTTCTGGGTCTCTTTTTCCAGTGGCTCCTTCCCATTGGCCTAACTCCCCAACCCTAAGACTTTCCATGATGTTTTTACTCTCATCCAGCAACTATCTCTTCACTGCTAAAATTGGAGCCAAAGTTGCCAACACTCAAAATGTCTCTAGTGCCTCATTACCACACTTTTTCTTCTGTGCCCTTCAATCTGGCTTTCTCCTCCACATCTTTCTGTTGAAATGTTCTCTCTGAAGTCATCATTGGCCTCCTCACACACGGATCCTGTAGACTTCCTCTGAGTTATGGTCCTTGACCTCTCTGGAGTATCTGATGTTATTGGCCATCCCCAGCCTCCTCTCAGTTATTTTCTCTTCCTCTGTTTCATTGACCTCAGAGACAAGATACTCTCTTGGTTCTCCTCCCATTTCTGACTGTTTCTTCTCTGTGTGTTTTCTTGAATCTTTATCTCCACCACATTAAGTTAAAGTTGATGTTGGTCAAGCCTCTGTCTTTAATCTTCTTTTCTCTCCACAATTGTGCTCTTGGCAATTTTATTCCCACCATAACTTTAACTACCCCCTCAAACCGCATGATGTTCAGATCTCCTTCTCCAGTCTCGACTTTTCTTCTGTGCTCAGCACCCTCGTCTCCACCTCCCCTCAGGAGGTCTCCATCCTGATGTCTTTTCAGCACTTCACTCTTCCCACATCACACACTGAGTTTATATTTCTCTTTCTTAAGCCTGCCCCTCCTTCTAATTTCACCATTCTCATATCAGAGGCACCATGATTCACTCATTGCCCTTTGTTTGAGGAATCTCTGATGCTCACTGTCTCCCTTACCTGGAACATCAAAACCCCCGACAATTCTTCTTTATCCTGCCTCCAGAACAGCTTTCGCAGCCTTCCCTTCCTCTCTATTCTCTCTGGGACCACACTGGCCCCAGTCCTCCTTACCCTCTGCCTGGAGTCTTCCATTAGCTTCCATACATAATTCCCCACCTCCACTGCCTCCCTGCACCCTGTATCAGCTGCCAGGCTCCTCTGCCCTGCACACAGCCCTGCTCAGGCCCTTCCTGCCTCCAAAACCTTTAGTGCCTCCATGGTGTGGAGCTCACCCTGCTTAGCGTGGTCTCCATACTGGGCTAAACCTCCCCAATCTGGTGTCATCCTGTCATTCTAACCTCATCCCTTCTTCCTCCATGTGCTTTAATCAGACTGGACCAGACCTGGTGCCCTAACAATGCCCCTGCTCTTCCCCCTACCAAGTCTTTGCTCATGCAGTTCCCTGTGCTGGCAATGTCCTTCCTCCTTCTCTTCCTTTTAAATCCAATGTAATCACCTCCAACTCTAGGAAGCCTTCCCTGATTCCCCTGTCACTAACACCTTCCCCATCAGTCTTCACATCTCATTTCATTTTGCTCCCTTCTCATTCACTTATCTTGTATTACTGTATGTTCCAATTATGTCTCTTGCTTTCTTATCCTAAGCTGCCTTATTCCTAAACTGAACAACTTGAGGGCAGGTGGAAAATGTCTTATCTGAACTCTCTATCTCCTCCACCAAAGTATAGGGTCCTGTACCTAGTAATTGTTGGATGGAACTAAATTATATAGGATTGAAGTAAATATATGAATAAATATAAATTGAATTAAATTGTATTGAAATAAAAGTTTTTGGAACTGAACTAAGCTATGTCCCAAATGATCTATCACTTCATTATAGAGGGAGATCTAGATTAATTTGATGAAGGAATCTCCTGAAATGGTTGCATTATTTGAAATGCCACTGCATATTTCCATTGGGTTGGAACAAATGACCATATTTTACATAATTATGAATTTAATTAGTATGAACAGAAATGTATTAAATTGGGACAGCTGAGGATCCAGGAATATTCATCAATACATTAAGGGCTATGACTCCGTCAGTGTGGGAACAGTTATAAACATCTTTTGTATTGAAGTTGGCACAGAGAGTTTCAGTGACTTGCCCATAGTCAGGCAGAGAATAAGAGTCAGAGGTAGCATGTGGACCCAGTTCCTCCTGCCTCCAAGTCCAGCACTCCACCCACTCTACCACACTCCCTTTCACTCTGCCATGCACTAATTATTTTTAATCAGATTAAGCATCATATCTCTCCAGCTCCATCGAGGCATGAGGCCACATCTTCTTCCCTACAGCCTCACCTAGCACGGAGCTGAGCACAGATAAGGCATCTAGGAAACATTTGTCACTAGGCCAATGTGGAGAGAAGCCATGCAGATGACAGTCAAGAAAGCCTCAGACCCTTCTTATACCACTCAGTGTGTGGCTTTTGAGGGCAGGGTGAGACCTGGCGGCTTTGAAAGAGAATAAAATCATTCAGGACAGACTGGAGGCCTCCATCATCTTTTAGTGGGAAACCCCAGACCTGAAGGATCTGAAGGTGGGAAGAGAATTAAATCCATGAGTTAAGATTCACTTCCCACACTGAGTTTGTCCCTTTCTCAAAGCCTGTGATTTCACCCAAGCAGGATCCAAGGGATGGGTCAGGGAGAAGAAAACGGCCAGATCTGGAGTGAGAAAAGCCAGATCTCATTCCCAGGCAGACATTTCCAAATTGTATGATCTTGTGCAAAGCCCCTCCTCTCTCTGGGCCCCATTTTCCTCATTTGTTAAATGAGGGGGCTTTGACTCAATGCTCTTTAAAGTCACTTCCAGCTCCAACAGTCTGTGATTCAGAACAAACCCATAAACCACACAGGACCTACCTGCTACCTGCAGCTCAATGTGGGCTTCATCATAATTGTCAGGTGACTGGACACAGCAAGTGTATAGACCAGAGTCAGAGACCTGGACCTGCTGGATCCTCAAGGTCACCTTCCCCTTAGCCATGTCACGTTTCAGCAGCTTTGTCCTCCCCTTGAACTCAGTGCCCTGGGATGCCTCCAGCTTCTCCCTAATGGGGTACCTGTGCACAAGGGTCTGGTTTCTGAACCAGTTCACAGTCATGTCCCGAGCATCCATCTTAGGGGACAGTTCACAGGAGAGTGTGACGTCTTCTCCCTGCTTGGCCTGAACGAGCTGAGCAGGTCCAGTCACTGAGAATGCTCCTTCCTGGCGTTCTAGGGACAGAGCAGGAGAAAATCAGAGGACAATTTAGGCCCAGCATTAAGAGTATTTGTTTGCGTGGGTGGGGGCCCCAGCAGATGAAAGTCTGACTTCTGGATCAGCTGCTGCTCTGCTGTGGGCCCACTTCTGGAAAATCACTTTCCTTCCTGTGATCCCCTTGGAGACAAGACATTCTCTCTCCTGACTGCTTCCTATGGTCAGAAAGTGAGAGAAGCTTTATGGATGCTGAAGGGTTGGGAGTGGGGACAGGAAGGCAACTAATGTCATCCATGGCCTCTAGGGAGGCCATGTACTAGCCTCTGCTCTACCACTGCCCACAGGTAACTTATGAGTGCAGAGGGAGCCCAGGGTCCTGGGCTCGTGTTTGCCTGGCCCTTATGTGATTATTGGCTGTGCAGCTGAGTTAGGAGGAGGGTGCATCACAGAGCCAGGTGAGGGCTCTATGTGGAGGAGTAGTTCAGCTCCCTGGGGAGGTGTGGAGTCCGGTCACCTGGATAGATGAATAGGTCCGTCTGGTGTCCTCATCTGGGTATCCCCTGGCTAGCATTGGGGAGGGTCTGATCCACTCATTCTTGCCAAGGTATTATGACAGAAGATGGCTTGATATGCCAGTTCTTGCCAGAAATATGTAGACTTTAACAGGACACTCCCAGAGTGTAATGAACAGAGAATCTATGAGAGCTGAGAAACTTGGCTTCTGGACCGGGCTCTGCTATCACCCATCTGTGAGACTCCAGGCAAGTCCTTTCCCTCCTTTCAGAATTCTCTTGGTCATTTTCCACTCTGATGCTGTGGGTCCATCATCTCCCCCCAGCCCCAAACACTTTCCTTACTTTTCCACATCTTGCTCTGAGCACTGTAACTGAATCCATTGCCTCTGCGGCAAGTGTGTCAATGGACTGCTTTACTGTTCCACTCCCCAAACTTCCCAAAGCACAGCTCCCTGCCCTGGCCCCCACTCCTCTCCCCCTTTTGTTCCTCCTGTTGGAATGGAAGCTCCATGAGGGCAGGCACTACCTCATTTTTGTATTTGTATATTCAGTGCTTGATATGTAGTATGTACTTAATAAATGGTTGTCTTTTATTTCTAACTATTCAGTTACCTAATTAGGTGCTTCCTTACCACTTGTTTATTCATTCATTCATTCTCTGAGCTTCCATTTCTTCCTTTGTAAAAGGAATGAATTCGAAAAAATGTCCTCTAAGGTCCCTTCCAGTTTTAATTCTGTGGATGATTTCATAATTACTAAACTCTCAGCTGTAGTGTATATCCTTTCTCCTTTTTCCCTCACTTAATAATATTTCATTTTTTCCAATTGTATGTAAAGTTACTTTTCAACATTCACTTTTATAAGATTTTGGGTTCCAATTTTCTTTCTCCATCCCTTCCTCCCCTTCCCTTCCCCAAGACAGCAAGCAATCTGATATAGGTTATACAAGTGTAATCATATTAAATGTACTTCCATGTTAGTCATGTTATGAAAGAAGAATCAGAGCAAAAGGGAAAAACCACGAGAAAGAAAAAACAAAAAAGAAAAAAAGAGAAAATAGTGTGCTTCACTCTGCATTGAGGGTCCATAGTTCTTTCTCTAGATGTGGATAACATTTTCCATCACGGGTCTTCTAGAATTATCTTAGATAATTGTATTGCTGAGAAGAGCCAAGTCTGTCAAAGTCAGTTATCACATAATGTTGCTGTTACTGTGTACGAAGTTCTCTTGTTTCTACTCACTTTACTCAGTATCTGTTCATTTAAGTCTTTCTAGGTTTTTCTGAAATCCACCTACTCATCAGTCCCTATAGAATGACAGTTTTCCATTACATTCATACACCACAACTTCTTCAGCTATTCCCCAATTTATAGCTATCCCCTCAATTTCCAATTTTTTGCCACCACAAAAAGAACTGCTGTAAATGTTTTTGTTCATGTGAGTCCTTTTCCCTTTTTTAGGATCTTTTTGGGATGTAGACCTAGTAGTGGTATTGCTGTATCAAAAGGTGTGTATGCACAGTTTTATAGCCCTTTGGGCATAGTTCTAAATTGCTCTCCAGAATGGTCAGATCAATTCAAAACTCCACCAACAATACATTATTGTTCCAATTTTCCCACACCTTCTCCAACATTTATCATTTTTCTTTTGTGTCATATATACAATCTGCTACAGTGATTTAGAATATTTTTTCATCTGACTATAGATAGCTTTCGTTTCTTCATCTGAAAACTGCTTGTTCATATCCTTTGACCATTTATCAATTGAGGAAAGACTCGTATTCCTATAAATTCGACTCAGTTCTCTATATATTTGAGAAATGAAGTCTTTATTAGTGACACTGGGTATAAAAATTGTTGCTAGGGGCAGTTAGGTGGCTCAGAGGATAGAGCGCTGGACCTGGAGTCAGGAGGAGCTAAGGTCAAATCCAGCCTCAGACACATAACACACACTAGTTTTGTGACTCTGGGCAAGTCACTTAACCCCAATTGCCTCAGAAAAAAATTGTTTCTAAGCTTTCTGCTTCTTTTCTAATCTTGGTTGCATTGGCTTTATGCAAGAAAAAAAATTAATTTAACGTAATCAAAGTTATCCATTTTGCATTTCATAATGTTCTCTATCTTTTGTTTGGTCATAAAGTCTTCCCTTCTCCATAGATCTGACAGGTAAAATATTCTTTGTTCACCTAATTTGCTTATGGTATCAACCTTTATACCTAAATTATGTACCCATTTTGACTTTATCTTGGTATATGTTGTTAGATGTTGGTCTATGCCTAGTTTCTGCCATACTATTTTCCCATTTTCCCAGCAGTTGTTGTCAAATAGTGAGTTCTTATCCCAGAAGCTGGAGTCTTTGGGATTATCAACAGTAGATTAGTATAGTCATTGACTATTGTGTCTTGTGTACTTAATTTATTCCACTGATACACCATTCTGTTTCTTAGCCAGTACCAAACACTTTTGATGATTGCCACTTTATAATAAAGTTTTAGATCTAGTGTGGCTAGGCCACCTTCCTTTGCATTTTTTTTCCCTATTAATTCACCTGATATTCTTAACCTTTTGTTCTTCCAGATGAATTTTGTTATTATTTTTTCTAACTCTTCAAGTTTTTGGTAGTTTGGTTGGTATGGCACTGAATTAAATTAATTTACTGAAGTAAATTTATTTAGGTAGAACTGTCATTTTTATTATATTGGCTCAGCCTACCCAAGAGCAATTGATACCTTTCCAATTGTTTAGGTCTGACTTTATTTGTATGAAAAGTGTTTTGTAATTGTGTTCATATAGTTCCTTAGTTCCTGGGTTTTTCTTGAAAGGTAGACTCCCAAATATTTTATATTGTCTATAGTTATTTTAAATTTATTTATCTCTTGTTGCTGGGCTTTGATAATAATATATAGAAATGCCCCAGTGAGACAGGCTTTTCTTCTCAACCTTCAAAGTTCTCTTGGGCCATAAAATTATTTCAACACATTCTTTGCTTGGTTCTGCCACTCCAGAATTTATTTTGAGGTATTGTTTTAAAGTTGTTTGGAGGGGAATTTGGAAGAATTTAGGTGTGTCCCTGCATTTACTTCATCATCATGCTCCTCTTTGTTTTTTTTAGATATCTGTTTCTAAGAACTGTAGAGAGCATGTCTCCATCACACCTGGGGCTCCAGATACCATCTTGTTGATTACCAGCTTATGTCTCTCTGAGTTAGGGGGACCAATAGTGATGGTAGTGTAGGGGGATCTGAACCAAGGTTTGGGATGTGGAGGAGCCTTGAGTAATGGCATTTGTTTCTATTTGTGCCTTTTTCCCAAACACTATTATTCCTACACACCAAACATGGCTGAGCAAAAACCTGTCTATCTGTAAAAGGGAGATTAAAATATTACTGTACCTGAGTGTTGTCCTTTATTCTCAAAGAGCACCCAAATGACATCACTATGCTAGAGTCAAGTTTCAATGTGTTCAACTGTGGCTGATCAGACCAACAGGAGCTCAGAATGTTTTACCACAGGTTGAGCATAAATAGCCCATGTGAACATTTGGGGTGTATTCTCTATTATACCTACACCACATTAGTCATAGGAAGGAAATACTTATTGCTTTAGTGACTACTATGTTCCAGATACTATGTATGGGCTTTATAAATATTGTCTTATTTGCACTTAACAACAACTCTGGGAGATATGTGCTTTATTATACCTTTTTATAGTTGAGGAAACTGAGTCAAGCAGAGGTTAAATGGTATGCCCAGGGTCACAAAGCTAGTAAGTATCTGAGGCTGTCAGAACTCAGGTCTATCCTGACTCCAGGCCCAGTTGTCTATTCACTGAACCACCTCTGCTGCCTCTTCCCCCTCTGGTAGTAGGAGTAGTCACTGTTATCCTCATAAACCTAAAGATACATCAGGAATTGTAGCTGGTATGATTCTCCAAATCATTCTGCCTAGAGTCAGAGACTCCCCATCATTTGATACTCATGGTCACATAGATCTCTTAGACATTGGGAATCTCACCTATCTCATTTTTTAAAACTCACCCTCTTTCCCTCCAAACCCACCCTTCTTCCAGATGTCCCTCCTTCTGCTGAGGACACCACTATTCTTTTCATCCATTTAGGGTCACAGCCTCGGTGTCCTCACCTGCTTCCTGTCTCCTCCCACATAGGCAGGCTCTTGTCAGTTCTGGAAGTTTCTGCCTCCACATTTCTCACTTCCTACCTCTCCCTCCACTCAGGGGGCCCCCACCCTCGTTCTGCCCTCATCATCTCTCCCCTGGAATAACTTCCATAGCCTCTCACTGGTCTCACGTCAAGTCTCTCTCCTTCCCATCCATCCTCCACTCAGCTGCCAAAGTGTTTTTCCTGGAGGGTAGGTCTGACTATGTTACTCCCTGCTCAAGAAATTTCAGTGGCTCCCTGGTACTTCTAGGATCAAATACAAATGGCGTTGTTTTTTTAACACCCTCCAAACATGGCCCCAACCTCGCAGCCCAGCCTTATCCCCCTCACTTTCCTTCATATGTACTATGTCCAGTCACACTGGCCTTACTCTTCTCACACATGACACTGCTGTCCATCACCCCTACCTCTGTGTCTTTGCACTGGCTGTACCTCCTGCCTGGAATGCTGTCCCTCCTCACCTCTGCCTCTTGGCTGCCTTGGCTTCATTCCAGACTCAGCTCAATTCCTCTTCTGGAGGAGGCCAGCCCTGGTTCTCCCCACCTCTCACCTGCTGCTGGTTCCCCTGAAAAGCCTCCATTGGCATTTTCTCTATCTGACGTATACAGACATTTGCAGGTTCTTTCTCCCACTCCAATATGAGCTCCCTGAGGGCAGTGATCATGTTGTGGCTTTTCTTTTCACCCCCAGTGCTCACCACATGCCTACCACATGGTCATAATAAGAATCACTCACTTTCCTGTAGCACCTACTACGTACCAAAGACTGTGCTAAGTGCTTTATCATTATGATCTCACTTGATCCTCACAACAGCTCTAGTAATAAAAGCAACGTAATGATGATAATGATGATACCAGAAATAATAATAATTGCAGTTACTATTTCTATAGGATTCAAGGTTTCTAAAGCACTTTCCATAGGTGATCTCACTTGGTCCTCCTAACAACCCTAAGAGGTAGGCAGGTGCTGGGTGGGTAAATAGAGCACGAACTCGGAGACAGGAAGACCTGAGTTCTAATCCAGCCCCAGACACTCACTAGCTGTGTGACCTGGGGCAAGCCCCTTAACTGCTGCCTGCCTCAGTGTGTTTATTGGTAAAACTGGATTAGAAACAGTCTCCACCTGCCAGGGATGAGGATAAAAAGCAGTCATTTTGTCAAGTATTCTGTAAACCTCCCAGTGCTACAGACACACTAATGGTTATTATTCCTATATTACTGATTATGAAACTGAGGCTGAGAGAGTTAAAGTGACTAGCACAGTGTCATACAGTTAATAAATGTCTGGCAGAATTGGAACTCCAGTGTGCCCAGCTCCACCTCTGAGTACCTGCTCTGCCACCAAGATGCCTTAAGATCTTAATGAATGCTTGTTGACTGACTGACTGACTGACATGTGTTCCTAACTCTAGATCCCCACCTGCAATCCCCCTTCCCATTTGGCCTGGGCTCTAGGCTAATGTTATTTATATCTAGAAGTGACCACACCACTCCTCTCTTCATACATCTTTAATGGTTTTCTACTTCCTTCTGAGTGAAGCTCAGGCTTCTCCTCCTGGCATGCAAAGCCCTCTACAATTTGATACCATTCTGCCCTTCCCATCTGTTGCTCTTTACTCCACTCCTAGAACTCTGGGCTCTGGCTAGACTGGACACCTCAAGTCTCCTGAAGACACTAGCTCTGCTCAGCTAACATGCCTTTGCTCCCGCGGCCAATAGGTGGTGCAGTGGGAGAGCTCTGGTCCTAGAGTCAGGAAGACCTGAGTTTGAACCTGATCTCAGACACTTAGCAGCTGTTTAACCTGGGCAAGGCATTGAATCTGTCTGCCTCAGTTTCCTTATCTATAAGATGGGGATAAATTAGTGCCTAGCTCTTTATATCTCCTGCCATTTGTAGCTCAGCTCCTCCAAAAGGCCTTCTACAACAGGTGCTGCCTCCTCCTCTCCTCACCCTTTCTTATTAACCCCTTACAGTCTGGCTTCTGACCTCCTCATTCCACTGACACTGCTCTCTCCAAAGTTACTAATGGTCACTTAGCTGCCAAATCCAATAGCCTTTTCTCAATCCTCCTTTTCCTTGTTGTCTCTGTAGCCTTTGCCATTGCTGATCACTCTCTCCACCTAGACTCTGGTCCCTCTAGGTTTTCAGGATACCCTCTCTGCCCTGGTGTTCCTCTTACCTAGCTGACTGCTCCTTCTCTGTCTCCTTTACTGTATCCTCATCCAGATCCTGCCCTCTAACTGGAGGTGTCTCTGAGACTTCTGTCCCCAGGGCTCTTCTCTTCTCCCTCTATAGGACTTCACTTGGTTATCTCATCAGCTCCCAGGGATTTCATTACTGTGTCTCTGCTGATGATTCTTAAGTCCACATTTCCTGCCTCAGTCTGACTGATGACCTCCATTGTTAGACCTCCAACTACCTTTCAGACATCTCATTCTAGATGTCCAGTAGACTTCTCAAGTTCAATATGTACAAAACAGGACTCATCTTTCCCCTTATGTGCTCCCCATGTCCTACTTTCACTATGACTGTAGAGGACAACACCATCGTCCCAGCCCCTTAGCCTCACAATCTAGCAGTCATCCTGGATTCCTCACTACCTCTCATCCCCCACATCCAATCCTTTGGCAAGCCCTCTCAATTTCACCTCTGAAACATCTCTCTTATAAGCCCTTTCTCTCCTCTCACAGGACCACCACTCTAGCACAGTCCCTCCTTGCCTCATGCCTTGATTTCTGCAATAGCCTGCTGGTGGCTCTGCCTACCTCAAGTCTCTCCCCACTCCAATTCACCCTCAACCAGCCACTAAAGGGATTTTCCTAAAGTTCAAGTCTGATCATGTCCCTCTGCTACTCCATAAACACTAGTGGCTCCCTATTACCTCAGAGAGCAAATTCTAAGCGCTCTGCTCTGAATTCAAAGCCTTCCATAACCCAGACCCCTCCTACCACTCTGATCTTACATCTTTCTCCCCAATACATACTCTTCAATGCAGTGACTCAGCCTCCTGGCCATTCCACCAACAAAGCCTTCCATCTCTCAGCTCTGGGCATTCTCTGGCTGCTCCCCACGCCTGGGATGTTCTCCCTTCTCCACTCTATTAACCTCCCTGGCTTCCTTCAAGTCCCAACAGAAACCATACTTTGTACAGAAAGCCTTAGCTAACCCCCCCTTAATTCCAATGCCTTCACCTTTTATTTCTCATTTATCCTGTATGTACTGTGTTTTGTGTATATTCGTTCTCATGTTCTCTCACTCATTAGGTTGTAAGCAATGACTGGCTTTCACAAGCTCTTTTTGTATCCCTGGTGCTTAGCAGGGTGCCTGGCACATAGTAGGTGCTTAATTAATGTTATTGATTATTTATAAAGCACTTTGTCAACATTTAAGCATTCTAGAGAAGCCAGGGTTGAAGATGATGATGATGAAGATGATGATGATTCTGTGTCCTGTTAGTAGGATGCCTTCCTTCTTTCTCTTTCTATATACCTGCTCCACATCCTCTACAGCCCATCTCAGAGGCCACTGCCCACAGAAAGCCTTTCCTGGTCCCCTCCTCTCCAACAAGCCTCACTGTGAAATATTGTCTAGGACTGAGTATCATATAAAGTAAGTTTTTAATGTTTGCTGAATTTAATTGAACAGCATTTAATTTTGCACCTTGCTAATCCACTTAGCATATATTATTGATTATTTTACTTATTTGTGCATCTTACCTTCTTAGCATACACAAAGCTTCTTGAGAGCAGGCTCCTGGTTCAAAGTAAACCTCATATCTCCCTCAGCAATAAGCACAGGGCCATTTAAACAATAAGTGATTACTAAATAACAATAGCAACAAAAATAATAAGAGTTCACATTTGTATAGTGCCTTTTAGGGCAGCTAGGTGGCTCAGTGGACAGAGCACTGTGTCTAGAGTCAGGAAGACCTGAGTTCAAATTCTGCCTCAGATACTTCCTAGCTGTGTGTGCCTAGGCAAGTCACTTAACTTGTTTGCCTCAGTATCCTATCTGTCAAATGAGCTGGAGAAGGAAATGGCAAACCACTCCAGTGTCTCTGCCAAGAAAACTCCAAATGTGGTCCCGGGGAGTTGGCCAAGACTGAAACAACAGAACAAAATCAACAAGATGGTGATTTACATGAGCGATACGCATTACAAATATTATTTCATTTGATCCTCAGAACAACCCTGAGGAGTTTAAGCTCTTAATGTGCTCACTTTACAGATGATGAAACTGAGGTAGACAGAGATTAAGTGACTTGCCCCAGGTGACACATAGTGAGTGTCTGAGTCTGGATGAGAATTCAGGTTTTCCCACCTCTGCGTCTTTCAATTGAATTAATTATTGTCTGAATAATTATTCAGAAGCTCACTATATTGCATCTAATATTTTGTTTTGTATCTATATCTTTTTTCTTAAAGGCAATCAGGGTAAAATGACTTGCCCAAGGTCACATGGCTAGTAAGCGTCTGAGGTCATATTTAAATTCAGGCCCTCCCCACTCAAGGGTTGGTGCTCTATCCACTGTACCACCCAGCTGCCCCGTTTGTATATCATCTTGTGCCTCTCCCCTCACTCTCCCATAGACTATAAACCCTTTCAGAGAAAATCATTGGGTCTCCTTTTGTTTTCCCAACATCACTGGGCTGGGCACGCAGCAGACATTTAATGAATATTTGTTGTTTGACTGATGTGCATAAAATGTGGGGACAAGACAGGAGAGAAGTCCTTAGCCAGTCCACACTCTCCTAAGTACAGGGGACTTTGGTGTCAGTACAGGCCTTTTATCCCAGTTCTCTGGGTCCAGGCCAGAGAGTAGGTTCCCCCAGCCTGTCAGTGGGAAACCCCAAGCTTGAATGATCTCCCTGTGGGGAGAGCTCCAGGTGGTTCAGAAAGCTCAGAGGGACCTGGGCTTCCATCAAAGAGGGGCATCCAGCTTTCTTTGTCTTTGCTCTTTCCTTTGCTTGAGAGACAATAGGTTGAGAAAGGCCCTGAAAGACTGAGGCTAAACAGGCAATGATTGTTTGTAATCATTGTAAAATGTTTCTGGGTTTGTTGAATCTACAGCACTTTGTATTTAGGGATGATTGTGATTGTCTTCTGAGTCCATGGGATTGGGTAAGACCCTGCACCACTGGCGGCTCTGATTCCTTCCTATAGGGCCCTGAGGAAGCAGATGAAAGGACGCTCCTCATGGCTGCCCAGAGACCAGAGAGGGTTGGTCTGAACTGGGGACAAGAGCTGGGTTCAAAATGCATCCCTACCTATGGGATAAGGATGCAAATATTTGAAATGGAGAGAGGAGAAGCAGACTTTGCTTTGTGCCTGCCCTGCTGACCTGACATGGTGGGACCCACATGGGAGATTCTGGGGGCCTGAGTCAGGGAGAAGTCATTCTGTGTTTCCTTACCACTTGGGTGGGACTAGCCACTTTCTGTTGGCTGCAGAGAGGGAACAGGCTGTGTCTTAAAAAAGACTAGACTAGGATTCATTCTTTGTCTCTGTCTCTGTCTCTGTCTCTCTGTCTTTCTGTCTTTCTGTCTCTGTCTCTGTCTCTGTCTTTCTGTGTCTCTCTGTCTCTTTCTCTCCCTCTCTTTCCTTCCAGCTGTGTGCAGGGGACGTGAAAGTCCTATTCACCCATAAGATACGAGTACCACGAACTGAGCTGGGTGTGGAAGAATGTTCTTTCCCTCCCCAATCCAGGCCCCGTGTCCCTCCACAAACAGACTTAGGGTGTGGGTAGGGGCTCCTTCTAGGCACAGGTTGGGGATCCCCCACCCCACCCACACCCAAGCCATGGAGACCTTGGAGGGAAGAATCAAGCCCAGTGTTGCTGCCAGCCCAGAAGGGAAGCTCTGAGAAGAGAGCGTGCCTGGGACTTGAGTCCAAGGTGGGCTTTGGAATTGAAATTTGGTGAGACTCTACTATGTAGGAACTGGGCTAAGCTATGAACCTGAACTCCCTTCAGACCCCAACTCTGCAGAGACCGAGGCAGCCTGTGTGGGGAGGACAATGTCCTCGAGTGTCAGGGAAAGTGTCATTTGTACATTTGTTCTCATGACACTGTACAATGAAATATTACTATATAAAAGCTAACCTGACTATTAAGTGGTTACATGGAATGAGGGTACAGAAGAGCCTCTAAAATTGGGGAAGCATCATTGAGGGGGCTTGAGCCAATGACAGAGAGGCTGGATGCCCCCAACTCCATTAAAGGTCCAGAGGACCCTGAGGGGCTGAAAGATAACAGACCTGGCCTTCAGTCAGTGGGGCCTGGGCTGGGTGGTCCCTGTGACAGAAATACTGACCCACAACGCAGTTGTGAGACTCCAGTGAAACAATGTATGGAAAGTTATACACTCTAAAGATCTGGGCCAATGCCAATGTCTGAAGGTCCCTTCCAGCTCTAGAGAGAATCCATGACTCATGTAGGACCTACCTGATACCTGAAGGTCAAAGCTGGTTTCGTTGTAAAAGGAGCCTGTCTGGAAATAACACGTGTACTGGCCAGTGTCAGAGAACTGAACCTGATGGATGCTCACGGTCACCTTCCCCTCAGCCATGTCCTGTCTCAGCATCTTTGTCCTCCCTTGGAATGCAGGGGCCTGGACTTCCTCCATCTCCTGGCCCATGCGGTACAAGTGCACAACCAGTGGACCTCTGACCCACTTCACAATCATTCCCCGAGCATCCATCTTAGGGGAGAGGTAACAGGAGAGCTGGACATCTTCCCCCACCCAGGCCCGGATGGGCTGGAACAGAGGGCCAGATACTGTGAATGTGCCTGTGTGGAGAACCAGGGACAAAGACCAGAGAATCAGAGAACACTGGGGCAGAGGAGTTAATATGGCCTTCAGAGCAGGGGTCAGGGCAGCCCAGGACCATGGAGCTCTGAATGCGTTCCTGCTCAGGGGCTGCTCTGCTTTTAGCCCCTCTTTGGCGAAATTGCTTTCCACACTATGACACATCTGTGAGATGGAGACAAGACATTCTCCCCCTTCACTACCTTGTATATTCAGGGAGCCAGGGCAGCTGATTGGGGGCTGAAAGTTTGGGGTGGAGGCAAGAAGGAAACAGCTGCTGTCAATGGCCCCATGGAGGCACCAGCCTCTGCCGCACCACTGAGGCTGCCTATAGATAACACAGACCAGGCTTCTGGGCTGGTGTTGGACTTGCCCTCATTCTGTAGCTGTGCAGCTGAGTGTTTTAGAAGGAGGCTGGGCCAGAAAGCTGTGGGAGACCTGTGTGGGACAGAGCAGTGCAGCTCAGTGGGGGAGGAGGAGCGTGATTATGGAAACAGGGCATTACTGTAGTGATGGCATCCTGGGTTACTGGGCCTGGAGGGAAAGGATTTGAGTTCAAATGATAGCTCTGTTATTGACTAGCTCTGTGACTTTGGACAAATCACTAGACCTCTCTGGGCCTTTGTTTCTTCAGTAAAATAATAGGTTTGAATTTAATAGTCTCTGGGGCCTTTTCCAGTTCTAAAACTCTGATTCTATCTTTGTATTCCCTTTAAGGCAACTAGGTGGCACAATGAATAGAGCACTAGCCTTAGAATCAGGAGCACTCATCTTCACAAGTTCAAATCTGAACTCAGATGCTGTTTGACCCTGGGAAAGTCACTTAACCCTGTTTGCCTCAATTTCCTCATCTGTAAAATAAACTAAAGAAGGAAATGGCAAACAAGTACAGTATCTTTGCCAAGAAATCCCAAGTGGGGTCACAACGGGTCAGACACTACTGAAATCAATCAACAATAACAAAATTCCCTTTCGTTGTATGTGTCATTGGGGAGAATCTCCCTGAAGCTCTTTGGTACAGAGCTCACAAGAAAGCTGGGGTCTTTTCCTTTGTCAGAAGGGAAGAAACAGCTGTTCCCTCAGTGACGCATTCTAACTTTCCTATTTTCTTGGGTGGGTCTGGATCAGAAGAGATGAGACCCTTGTGTCTGTGGATGACATCTGTTCCGACAACCTCACTCACACACAGGTCAAGAGGGCAGGTCCTAGTGTGGACACCAGCACCCTCAGAAGTCTGCCCATCAGAGGGAGGCAGCAGTGGGGATTGGTCAGTGCTGGGATGGAAGGCAGAGCTCCAGGATGCAGACTGCATCAAGCACTCATCTCATTGACACTGCTGGCCCCGGGCCTCCTGGAACCCCCGGCAGAGCTTTCTAGGTGAAACCTCCATCCAGGTCCCGGCTTCCTAAGTGCCCTGTGTGTGGCGTCTCCATGAGAAGCTCTGGGTCCTGGCCTGGCTTGGCCTGAGGTTTTGCTCCACTTCTTTCAGTCCTGCTCTTCCTTCCCCAGAGTTGGCTTTCCTTCAGGCCCAGGGATTTAACAAAAAAGTCAATCTTAGTTGGTAACATTCTGATGGCTTTTGTAGATTGCCTGGCTAACTGTGGTAGCTCAGGATCCCTGCTCCCAGAAAATAACGTCACTTGCAGTATTTTGAAAATTTTTAGAAATTGCCATCAGTTCCTTGAGTGTGAGCTTATATTCCCAAAACTCATTTTGGGGAGTGCCTAACATTTTCCATCAGATATGTGTGCATGGTCCAAGCTCCTACTGTTTATTTATATTTATATAGATACACATACATGTGTGTATCTATATAAACATATACCTAGCAGGAATATGGATGCAAATGTGTATATATATATATATATATAGATAGATAGATAGATAGATAGATATAGATATAGATATAGATATGATATTCTATATATATATGTATATGTGTGTGTATATATATATATATATAAAACATCTGATTACATATGTATATTTGCCAGCCAAAAAAGCATGGATTCTTCATGGATTATATTCCAGGTTGGCAAAAATTCCAAGGTTTTCCTATATCATGAATATTTAATGTGACCTGTTAGCAGAGCAGAGAGAAATTTAAAATGCCAAAGTTTAGATGGATCCTCAGAGATATTTAAAGCCCTTCTATATTGCTCTCATAGACTCCTTATATTTTGTACAAGAATATCAAAAGTTTCCATTCTCTTCAAGAGTTGAACTGAACAGTGACTTAGTCTCCCACATTACTGACAAGTTTGAGTCCCTATTATGAGAGATCTTGCTATTCTATGTCTCCTTCCCTCAGGGCCCAGTAACATAAGGGCTTGAACTGAATGAGATCCCTTCCATCTCCACAGTTTTCTATTACTATCTTGCAGACAGTGGTGGAGGTGCCTAGGAGGGGGACAATGACCCTGACATCAGTGACCATAGATTTTGTATCTCTGCTAGTGTTACAACAAAAACTTTTGAGTGTAATAGGGGTTAAATAAGTGTTTCTTAAATTGATGGTTTAATTGAATTGAAATATCAGTGAGTAGTGATATGTGGCAGCCACAGTGGCAAAGACTAAAGTAAACTTACCTGAGCTAGGAATACCAGAAAACTCAAGGATGAGGAGCATGAGGTATAAACATAGAGTAAGGCTGTTGTAGGAAGCTGGCTGGTAATTCCACTTCATGGTCCAATTCATGGCTGTCAGGAACCCAACCAGTTAGATACTAAGAACCATTAAGGATGTTGGCAGTGAAGAGCAGGATAATAGAGCCAGAAAACAATTCCCACTGACCTCTTAGCCCTAAGAACCAGGAGTGTTGTCTCAGAGTCTGGGCTGCCACACATTAAAGGGCACAGAGCTGTGGTCCAGCTTGTGTCCACCCCACCTCATCTCCCCTCCCTCATACAGATCCCTCATGTCAGGCTGGTCCCCACATACCCCATATTCATTTGAACTCCACAGCTCAGCTCACACTATTTTTCCTAACCTATAATGTTCTCCCTCTCCTTTCTATTTATTCCAATACTTCATGGTCTAACTCAATGGGCCACCTGCTCCCTGAAGACTTGTTACATTAACTTCTTGCTCACTGATCTTCTATCTCTGTGTTTCACTTCAGGATCTCAGCAGCTCACATGGATTCAATGATTTCCTCTATGCAGAGGCCTCTCAGCTTCACTGATCCAGCCCTAACCTCTCTCCTGACCTCTAGGGGCTATTGGACACTCTGAACTGGATGTCCCATAGACATTAAACACAACTTGTCCAAAACTGAAGTCACCTACTCTGTACCTGATACTGTGGTAGTTCAGTCTTTTCTCTCTTGTCTGACTCGTCCTTACACCATTTGGGGTTTTCTTAGCAAACATATTAGAGTAGGTTGCCATTTCCTATTCATGCTTATTTTCAGATGCGAAGGAGGCAAACAGGATTAAGTGACTTACCCAGAGCCACACAGTAAGTGTCTGAAGTGGTAGTTGAACTCACGTCTTCCTGCCTCCAGGCCCAACTCTCTATCCTCTGCAACACCTGGCCGCCCTAAAAAGCACTATGCAAATGCAAGCTATTATTTTTGTTGTTTCTATTATTATTTGTTACCCACCTGCCGTTTTCGTTTTGGCCCTGAGCTTACAGCTGGGAGATAACAATGTTTACATTAAACCGTGCTGTCAAGAAACTTTGTTTATAGTAAGAAAATAAGACACACAAATAACTATAGTAACCAAAGATACAGGAACTTCCAGTGCAGAGTAAGGCAGAAACTCCCTGAGCCCACCCAAATTTCCCTTCCAAACCACCTTTCAATGAAGTTTCAGAACCAATTTTGGAGCAGTGGAGAAGCTTACCAGCCCAGCAACAGCATGGAGGGTAAGCAGAAAAGATCTGTCTCGGCTTAGATTCTTATAACCTAGCCACTGCTTACCCATGTTCAGACTCCTTAAGAGTCTGCCCAATATGATGGATGTTCTAATAAACCTTGTCTTTGGCTGAAAAAAAAAAAAAAGAAAAGATCTGTCTCACTGGTGTAGGAGGAAGTTTGGTTTTTCTGAGAAAAGGAGAGAACAAAACCACACATATCTCAAAATTTTCAGTGAGGCAAAACCCCAGTCAGGTTCTGCCCCTTGTAAAAACCAGCCTTGAGGGGGTGTTCCAGGGGATGTGATGCAGACAGAGATAAAAATAGAATAGCCTGAGGTCAAAGGAGAATGGTAAAAATCTGGAATAGCTGCTGAGGGAAATAGGGAGTCAATGAAAAAGAAAGGATTGTCCTGTGGTATAAGAGAGATACTGATAATTAGAGAAGAATTGGCCTGGAATTGAGTTGGCCTAGTGGGTTAACTTTTTCTGTAGCACAGGAACTGAAACAGACAGAGCACATGGTGGCCTTGTGATAGATGACTAATTGAAATCCTATTTCATTCAAATCAGTATTAATCAGTTTGGTATCATTCTATGGGGTGGTGATTCTAAGTTCTGATAGTAGACTGTAAGTTCACTTGTTTAATCACAGGAAGGCTAACTAGAGGACCTCTACCCTTGTTTTTCCTTGTCATTGTGACTCAGCCCAGAGTGGCTGAGGTGACTCAATGACATAGAAAGCCCCTCAGCTATTTTTGTTGCCCCACCAACCTTTCTCATCCCACTATTGCCCAACAAGGGGAAATGACCATGAGCGCTTGACCAACGACTGACCCTGGTTGCCTGCCTGTGGCCTGCTTTTTTCCTAACCCATCTGTCCATGTGAGTATTTTGATACCTGTTTACCAACCCATCTCATGGGTCTGCTCATTGACTTGCTAGGACCTCCTGAAAGGTCAAGATAGGCCTGTTAAGGTCTGCTAATTAGCCAGTTTGTCAACCAATGGGATTCTGTGTTTTAGGTAGACCCTCCTAGATAGTCACAGGCAAGATCTAACAACCAATGAGATTCTGTATTTTTGGTCTGCTTCACTTGTATTGTCAAGGTATCAACCATGATAAAACTAAGACCCTGGAGGAAGGGGGCATCTCAGATCATGAGGAAGATCTGAGGTTGACTTCATTAGAGGGCACCATGAACCTATTAATAAAGTGCCATTGACTCAGAGCTCTGCCTCAGTGGTTTTTCTTGCAGATTAGACAATTTTGAAAACCCCCATAGTGGGTAACCCAGGGCTGAGGATTGCAGGGCAGGAGCAGCAGTAGGACAAGGCGCAAGGAATTCCAGGTTGGAGGGCACTGCATGGCTGACCTCTTTAACAATAAGGACAAGATGGTACAGGGAGAGAGGTGGGCCCTGGAGGAGAGAGAGGAGTGGGGTGGAGGTGAGATTATGAGTCATGTTGAGTAGGAAGAGCAGGTTTCAGAGGAGAAGGGCAAGAGCATGAAGGAAGGACAGGAGGCCAAGATCAGCGATGGGTCAGAGAGGAGAAATTTGGTTTTTTCTTTCTCGGGAGCTCCCATTTCTTTAGTGCTGTCAAAACTACATAACTTTGGCCTCACAATAACCCTGGGAGGCAGAATTAGGAAGAAGGGAAGGAGGCAGGAAGGGGAGGAGGGAGGAATGGAAGTGATGGGGTAATAGGACCTGGACCCTAGCAAAAGACCATGTCTTTGAAAGCAATCCAGTCCCTGAATTTTCCCATACATTTCAGTAGCCCAGATCACAGGTGCCTGCGCCTAAGGTAACTGTCCCACCACAGTCCACCTAGATCACCTAATTAGCTTGCTTGACATTCCTTTCACTGTCCCTCTTGTCCAACTCCAGACTACTTGCATATACTTACCACTCCTTAATCCCATATAGATCACCAGAATTAGCCTACTTGATATTTCTTTCACTGTGGCACCTGGCCCACCCCAGACTTCTTAGCTCTACTTAATTCTTTCCAGATCCTTTCACAGTCCTTTTTGTATATAAGCATCAATCTCACCCCCATTAAGTTGAAGATTCCCTAAGAATCTTGCCTACTCCTGGCAATTGCCTACTATTGGCAATACAATAAACCTTGCCACTTAACTGGAAGAAGGTTTGAGTGAGTGAATTCTTTCCAGGAGGACATCACCCTATAACCTGACATTTGGGTGTTCCTAGCAACCCCAAATAGCATCAGAAGGAAAGAAGGAAGGAAGGAAGAGAAGAAAGAAAGAAGGAAAGGAAGGGAAGGAAGGAAGGAAAGAAGAAAAGGAAGGGAAGTAGGAAGGATAGGAAGGCAGGGAAGAAAGGATGAAAGAAAAGAAACGAAGGAAGAAAAGGTAGGAAGGAAACAAGTATTTATTAAGCCCCTATTATGTATCAGGCACTGTGATTATGTGCCTTTTCAATTATTTTCTCATTTAATCCTCACAACCATACTGGGAACTAAATGTTATTATTATTCCTAATTTATGGTTGAGGGAACTGAGGCAAAGAGAAGTTAAGTGATTTTCCCAGAGTCATACAACTAGTAAGTGTCTGAGGTCAGTTTTGAATTCACTTCTTCCTGACTCCAGGCCCAGAACTCTATCCATTGTGCCATATCACTACCTGCCTGGAAGGAAAACAAAGAATGAAGGGACCAATCCTTTATTAACTGCTATGTGCCAACCTGAGCAGTTAGGTGGCAGAGTGGATAGAGTGCTGGTTTAGTGGATAGAGACCCATGTTTGTAACTTCAAATTTGCCCTCAAACACTTAATAGCTGTATGACCCTGGGCAATTCACTTTACCCTATTTACCTCAGTTTCCTCATCTGTACAAATGAGCTGGAGAAGGAAATGGTAAACCACTCCAGCATCTTTGCCAAGAAAAGCTCAAGAGTCAGACATGACTGAACAACAACAACAATATCATTTCCAGTTGGGTTGAAGGCAAACCATCTTGTATTGAAGGAAAGTGAGCCAAAGAGAAGAGAAAGTAGTTCCCCAAGGTTATAGAGTTTCTAAGTATCTGAGCCAGGAGCTTTCTTTTTTTTTTTTTTGATAACTTTGTGGTTTTAATATAGTTTTTTTTTTTTTAGTTAGGCAATGGGTTTTTTATTTTTTATTAATTAATTTATTTTGATTTATCAACAATCACTTCCATATGCTTTTGAGTTTAAAATTTTTCTCCCCCTTCCTCCCCACCACCCTCCCCAGGACAATGCCCAATCTGATATAGGCTATATATATATACATTCTTACTAAACATATTTTCACATTAGTGATGTTGTAAGTAAAAATGAGAACCAATAGGAAGAACCACAAGAAAGAGGAAACAAAACTCAACAGAAGAGGAAAAAAAATAGCAAATAGTATGCTTTGATTTGCATTCAAATTCCACAGTTCTTTCCCTAGATGTGGATAGCAATTTCCATCACAAGGCTTTTGGAGATGTCTTAGATTGTTGTATTGCTGGGAAGGGTTAAGTTTATCAATATTAGTCATCATACAATGTGACTGTTACTGTGTACAACATTCTCTTGGTTCTGCTCACTTCACTCAGCATCAGATCATTCTTTCCAGGTTTTTCTGAAGTCAACCTGTTCATCATTTCTTATAGCACAATAGTATTCCATTACATTCATATACCACAACTTGCTCAGCCATTCCCCAATTGATGGGCATCCTCTCAATTTCCAATTCTTTGCCACCACAAAAAGAGCTGCTATGAATATTTTTGTACATGTGGGTAGGAGCTTTCCTTCTTAATTGTTTTCTTGTTATTCTTTCCACTTACATTGTTGTGCTCTTTGTGTCTGTTATTCTGCTGCTTCTGCTTACTTCACTTTGCATCAGTTTATCTAAGTCTTCCCACACTTCTCTGTAGTCATCTTACCTTAGCCCACATGAATATTCCATGACTTTCATTTATTCCAATTTGTTTCACCATTCCCCAACCAGTGGGTATCTAACTCTTTTATTTCCTGTTCTTGGCCATTCTCCAAAATGTTGTCATAAATATTTTGGTACATATGGAGTCTTTTTTTTTTTTTTTAAATAATTTACCTACTTGGGCTGTCTGTCCAGCAGTGAGATTTCTGGGTCAAAGGGTTTACTTTTTTGAGTCACTTTCTAGAATTTTGAAGCCTAGACATACCTTGAGCAGCAGGCCATTCATGTGCTTGTCTTTCCATGACTTTTCAAACACCTGTACTATCATTTTTGTCATCGTTACTGACGTAATGATGTGAAACTGAGTGTGAGGTGAAACCTTGGAGTTGTTTTGATTGGCATTTCTCTTATTAGTGATTTGCAACAATGTTCTATAATGTTGATTGTAAGTACAATTCTTCTGAATCCCAAGGGTTTCTCTTTTGTCTGCTCAGTACTGTTATGCTTATAATTCCAAGTATTTCTTAAAGAATCTTGCATTTCCAAACCCTGGAGTGCACTCACTGTCCCCATGGAAACTGCTTCTCTTCTGTATCCATTTTACAGGATGATCCTGATGAAAGTTCTTTTACAATCAAAGTTCTTTTACGATCTTAAATGGAAGCTCTGAGATTTGAATTGGCAGAGTCCTTAGGGAGAGATCATCTATTCCATCCGCTGCCATTAGAGGGAGGATCCTGAAACTCCGCAAGGTCACCTGGGGGTCTAAGGTCACATCAGCAGTGAGAGACAGACTTGGAACTTCACCCAAGATTCTCTGTACCCAAAGTCAGCTCTCTCTCTGATAAATCAAAATGAGAAATTAATCCATATGTGTTAGAATTGAGTTTATTTTTCACAGAAGGGTGCTATTGATGTAGAAAGTGCAACAGTTAAGAGATTGTTTACCTTATGCCTGCCTTTATCAGGAAACCAAATCTAAGGAAAACCAAGTCTTCAAGTTTATGTAGCCACAAACAGGCATCTGTACCCTTTGTTAGGGAAAGCTGAGTTCAAATATAGCCTCAGACACCAACTGGCTGTGTGAATTTAGACAAATCTTTCAAGCTCTGACTCCTTCAGTTTCCTCGTTTGTAAAATGGGGATAATAGTATCTACCTCCCATGGTTGATGTGAAAACAAAATGAGGTGATATTTGTAAAGGCCTTTCCAAACTTTATAAATGCTAGTTATTGTTGCTATCTAGTGTTACCTGCTTGAAGAGCAGATTAGAAAGACCTAGAAACAGGATGAAAGTGTTGTGGTTTGGAGGTGCTGGGAACCCCAAAATGCAAGGGTGTGGGGCAGGTGTACCTTGAAAGAATTTGACCACTCAAGCCTTCTAGTCCAAGTAGCTAGTTTATTTGTAACATCAATAGTAGTGTTGGAGATTTCTAATGAGTCTGCCCAATTTAATGGGGGTAAAATTGATGCCTTTATATAAAAAAAGACCATGAGAAGATCTGGATGGGATGAAGGAGTGGCAAGTAGCCTGGGGTGGCCAGGTGCAGACAATGAAAGGGTCTGGCTGGGATTAAGGAGTATCAAGGAAGCTAGTTAAGCAATCAAGGTGGGCTGGGATGGACCAGATATCTCAGGCAAAATACCAGGGAGTGGGTTGCTTTCAGAGACATGATCTTTCACTTTTAGGGGTTCAGGTCCCATGACAGCATCATTATGATAGGGATTTTGACCAGGGTGTTAACATTCACTGGGCAAGTCACCTTCCTCCACCTCCCCCAAGCCCCCCACCCCAACCTTCATTTTCAGTTTCTATTATCTTGCCACATTAGAGTGGAAACTCCTTAACTTCAGGCATCGTCTTTCTTTTTGCTTGTATTTGTATTCCCAGCACTTAGTTTGCTATCTGGCACTTAGTAAGTACTTAATAAATGATGGGGTATGGGCCCAAAGTGAGACCTTCCTCCCAATTTGGGCCCCATTTGTCTATTTGGGCCCTAGAAAACCCTTGGACTGTGCTTGAATTCTCCCACTTGATCAAGGAGATCTCTGGCATTCCCCTGAGGCCATGATTCTGTCAATTGGCCTTTCATTTTGGCTATACCCATTACCCCCAATTCTGTTATCCTTGACCTAGCCTAGCCTTCCATTGTCTTGCCTCCCTATGGCCCCAGGTCACTTCCCACCTTTGGTCCTATCTAGGTTCCATTTCCCTGGAATTCTATTACCTCATAGACTACCGGCCACTCCTAGATCCCTCGCACAGTCTTTCTGTATGTAAGGTCCATCTTGTCTCTATTAAGAGTCCCAGATTTTCACAGTCTACCCAATAGCCCACAGATGCTCAGATTCCTTAAGAGTCTAGCTAATATGGCAAATCTTCAATAAACTTTGTTTTTGACTGAAAGAAGGTTTGGGTCAAATTCTTTCAGGTAGGACCCGCCTGTTGAGATCTTGGAATTCCAGGACCACTAACCTGTAGATCTCATTAGTAAATTCTCATATTCTTGCTCCGTTTTTTCCCTGCCTGCTCATATCTAATCCATTGCCAAGCTGTGTCCAGTCTACCTTTCTAACATCTTACATGTCCATCTCCTTCTCTCCTCCGATCCTTCTACTACCATCCTGTAGAACTTTATCACCTGGTCGGTGCCCTACCTCCATTTTGTCTTCACTCCAGTCCATCCTCCATTAAACTTCCAAACACATCTTCCTCTAGCTCAGGTGTGATCATGCCAACCCCCAATTCAATAAAACACAGTAACTCCTTATCACTTCCAGAATCAAATAAAAAACTCTATTCACAGAGGTAATAAGCTTTGGCGATATTTTACACAACCAGGTGCTCTGAGTCCCCATCCAGTACCTGCTGCCCCTCACTTGATTTTCTTTGGAGCCCTAATTAGGAATCCTATCACCAAGGGGAAAAAGTAGTTGGGACATTGTGGGGTAGGGGTGGGCAGGAACTGGGACTGTTCCTGTACAGGAAGGAATAAAGGACCTTTAGATCCTGAGGACAAGATTGGACTTCTGGCCACATGTTTCCCAAGGTACAGCCCAACTCCCAGTGTAGCCACACAGAATGTCTAGTTGGAAAAGAAAACGGAGCTTGGGAAAAGGATGACAAAAAAAGGCCCCCCCACCCAAAACAGGAAAAGGATGGGGTCCTACAAGCCAGCAGAAGACCTTGAGGAGTGAAGCTAGTAATAATAGTTACTGGACCACTGCAGGGATGAATCACTCCCTCTATGCAATCAGTCAATCAGCAAGCATTTATTCAGGCCTTACTAAGTGCTGGACACCAAACTGAGAGCTGGAAAAACTAATACTAGCAAAAAGAAAGACAATCCCTGCACTGTAAGAGTTTCCATTGTAATAGAGGAAGTTAAAAGAAACTGAAAATGAGGGGCTGGAGGAGGAGGGAGGAGGAAGGTGATTTCCCCAGGGCATGATGGAGGAACCTAGGAAGAAATGAAAGTTAACACCCTGGGTCAAAATTCCAGTCCTCCTACCCTATTTCTAGATCTTTCTAATTTGTTCTTCAGTCAGATAACACCAGATATCAATAAAAGCTAGCACTTCTATAGTGCTTTAAAGTTGGCAAATCCTCACTTGGTCATTGTTTGGGGTTTGATGCCTCAGAGTGAGTATAAATAGCAATTGTTTCTGTTCTGGCCAGGAACCCTGAGGATCTTCTTCTCTCAGACTGATTGATTTTTTTGTTTTTGTTTTTGTTTTTTAGTAGGCAAACAAGGCCATTTTTGGTCTCATTTCTTACCTAGCATTAAATCATTGAATGGGTGTTGCTTCAGGTAAACTGAGACCTGGGAAAGACCTTAGCTTAAAAAGGTCAAAGCCTCCCACTGCATCTGGGGCCATCTCCAGTCATCCTGACCTATGCCTTGCCACTGGACTCAGATGACTCTGGAGGAGAAAGTGAGGCTGGTGACTTTGCACAATACTGCATCATTTAAATCCAATTTACTTGCAAGTCAAGACCTCACCCTCTTGATGTCATTGGTCCTCTTTGAGAAAGAAGGACAAACAACAACAACAAAGTTGGCAAAGGGCTTTAAAAATATCAACTCATTTTATTCTCACATCAACCATGGGAGGTAACCACTATTATTATCCCCATTTTACAGATGAGGAAAAAAGGAGACAGAGCTTGAAGGATTTGTCTAAATTCACACAACTTGTGTCTAAGACTAGATTTGAACTCAGATCTCTCTGACTCAGGATTCAGTTATCTATCCACTGTACCACCCAGCTGCCTCTGAGGAATGGAAGTGCCTGTTTGTGGCTACATAAACTTGCTAACTTGATATTC
This sequence comes from Vombatus ursinus, assembly GCF_900497805.2. Classification (NCBI taxonomy): domain Eukaryota; kingdom Metazoa; phylum Chordata; class Mammalia; order Diprotodontia; family Vombatidae; genus Vombatus; species Vombatus ursinus. Next base: position 26,289,100 of record NW_020945437.1, read on the forward strand.
CTTAGATTTGGTTAACTGATAAAAGCAGGCATATTGTACATGATCCCTTATAGCACCCTTCTGTGAAAAATAAACTCAGCTCTAACATGTGTGGATTAATTTCTCATTTTGATTTCTCCAAAACAGGATGAAAGTGTTGGATTCAGAGAACCTTGGGGCAAGTCCAAGTCTGTCCCTCACTATCTGTGTGACTTTGGACCCCCAGGTGACCTTGCTGAGTCTCAGGATCCTCCCTCCAAAGCCAACGGATCGAATAGATGATCTCTCCCTAAAGGCTCTGCCAATTCTCATTCAGAGCTCCCTTTTACAGAGCACTGTAAGAATAAAAGAACTTTCATCAGGATCATCCTGGGAAATGGTAGAGCAGAGAAGCAGGAAGGAAACCCTGCAGCTTCCAAAGGGAGAATGAGTAAACTCAGGGATTGGAAATGCAAGGCTCTGCAGGATATGTTTGGAATTATAAAAGTAACAACACTGAGCAGAGAAGTTAGAAACCCATGGGAATCAAAAGAAGAATTGTACCTATAGTCAACATTAAGGAAGATTGTTCCAAATGACTAAGAACAGAGAAATGCCAATCAAAACAACTCCAAGGTTTCACCCACTCCTGAAGTCAATTGGCAAAGATGACAAAAATGGGAATACTGGGTGTTTGAAAGACCATGGAAAGACAAGCACATGAATGACCTGTTGCTGGAGGTACAGCTGGGCCTAACAGTTCTAGAAAGTCCTTTGTGATTATGCTGGACAGTGACTATGATATATAAAACCTTTGACCAGAAGTCCTGCTACTAGTCTCATACCCCAACCAGATCAATGATATCAAAGAAAGACTCCTTCTGTACCAAAATATTTGTAACAATAGTTTTGGGAATGCAAAAAACTGGAAACAAAAGAGATACATGCCCATTGGATGAGGAATGGTGAAACAAATTGGAAAATATGGAAGCCGTGGAGTATTCATGTGTGCTAAGATAAGATGACTGCAGAGAAGTGAGGCAAGACTTGCATAAACTGATGAAAAGTGAAATAGGACAAAGCTAGAAAATAATAGACACAAGGGTCACAACAAAGTAAGTGGAAAGAACAACAAAACAATTGACAGTGAGTTCTCTGAAATTATAGGGACAAACTTGCTTCCAAGGCACAGAGGGGAGAGGCCACTTTGCCACCTTTTTTGTAGAGGTGGGGGACTATGTGTGTGGCACATGGCATATGTCAGAACTTTTTGGTTTGTTGGTTACTTTGGCTGATCTGTTTTCTCTCTTTTCTTCTTTGTTAGAAGGAACGGCTCTATGGGGATAGGGAAAGGGAGAGCTATGTTGGGAAATATAGGTGAGGTAGAAGCAAATGATACCAAAAAGAACTTTTTCAAGGGAGACTTGTCATAGAAAGGGAGAACACGTGATAGTGATGCGCTCCAGTCACAGAGATCTGAGGTGTGGTGACATAGGAGAAGGCAACCAACTCTAAGCCCTACCTACTAGATGCATCATGACTGGGACCGGCAGAGTAGGAGTTTCCAGGGAGAGGCTGATGCCACCTAGACAAGAGGGAAACCCTGACCCTAACCCTGATTGAGACACACCATGGACACCAAGCTTGCACCCCACATTCAAAGGGACCCAACAAAAATGGGAGCTGCTCAGGAGGGAAATTCTGAGGAAACAATACAAAAAAGAGGAAAAATGGGATTTGTCTCAAGGGGCCAAAGTGTATGCACAAGGAACCCACCAAACAAGATTTTTTTTTTTAATCAAGAAAAGTTGGAAACAAGGCCAAGGTCAGGAATGGTAAAGCACAGAGTGATTTGAGTTTAGCAAGAGAGCCAAGAATGGGGGCAGCTAGGTGACACGGTGGATAGAGCACCAGCCCTGGAGTCAGGAGTACCTGAGTTCAAATCTGGCCTCAGACCAAACACTTGACATTTATTAGCTGTGTGACCTTGGGCAAGTTGCTTAACCTCAACTGCCTAAAAATTTTTTTAAAGAAAGAGAGCTAAGGACAAAAAAAGTCTGGCTTTGGATTTTTTTAAAAGTTGTATCATGAGAGGTGCAGCCAAGATGGCAGAGTAAAAGCAGTGACTTGCTTGAGCTCTCCCCCAAACCCCTCCAAATACCTGTAACAATGGCTCTAAACAAATTCTAGAGCAGCAGAGCCCACAAAAAGACAGAGTGAAACAAATTTCCAGCCCAAGACAACCTGGATGGTTGATCAGAAAGGTCTATTGCACCAGTCTGGGAGAGGAATGCAATTCAGTGTGGGCCACAAAGGCAAAGAACAGACCTCAGCAAACCTGGAGCAGTCCTCAGGGAATTGAATCAAGGGGAGCTGTGGCAGTTTCCAGACTTCTCAACCCACAAACACCAGAGACATCTTAGAAAGGTCAGTAGGAAAGGTCTGTCAGACAGTGGTGAGAGAGAAACTTGGTCCCAGCCCCAGGTGGTAGCTGCTTCTAGAGCTCTTGACCCACAGGTGGTGGGGGGATCAAGCAGCTGATCAGAGGGGGATTTCAAGGATCTTTTTACTGGTGCTGAGGCAGAATTCTCTTGCTTTGCCTGTGCTTGGATCTGGGTCACAGCTCTGGGTGGCGATCTTGGGGTGAAGAGGAGTGCTGGCATGGTGAAGCTTGTAGTGGCCATGGAGAGGAAACCCTCCTCACAGTTTCAAGGCAGAAAAGACTGCTTGTGGTCACTCATAGACCAGAACACAGGCCAAGAGTGGAGTAAACACCTCACCCTTGATTGTACCACTTTGAAAGAATTGAAAATTTACAGGTCCCTAGATGTATTTCTGAAAACAGCTGCACAAAACCCCCAAAGCTTGGGATAGTACATTCTCCACACTGGAAGCAGATCCCTACCTTAACAAAGAGTTTAAAACTCAAGCAATTGACTGGGAACATGAGTAAACAGTGTAAAAAAAGAAGTCACACCTTAGAATCTTACTTTGATGACAAAGAAGATCAAAACATACCACCAGAAGAAGACAACAAAGTCAAAGCTCCTACATCCAAAGCCTCCAAGAAAAATATGAACCAGTCCCAGGCCATGGAAGAGCTCAAAAAAGATTTTGAGAAGCAAGTAAGAGAAGTAGAGGAAAAACTGGGAAGAGAAATGAGAGTGATGCAAGAAAATCATGAAAAACAAGTCAACAGTTTGCTAAAGGAGATCCAAAAAAATTACTGAAGAAAATAACACCTTAAAAAATAGCCTAACCCAAATGGCAAAAGAGATCCAAAAAGCCAAAAAGAAGAAGAAAAAGCAGAATTGGCCAAATGAAAAGAAACTCCAAAAGTTCACTGAAGAAAATATTTCCTTAAAAATTTGAATGTAGTGGGACAGCTAGGTGGAGCAGTGGATAGAGCACCAGCCCTGGAGTGAGGAGGACCTGAGTTCAAATATGGCCTCAGACACTTGACACTTAGGAGTTGTGTGACCCTGGGCAAATCACTTAACCCCATTGACTAGCCAAAAAAAAAAATTAGATTGGAGCAAATGGAAGCTAATGACTTTATGAGAAATCAAGAAATTGTAAAACAAAACCAAAAGACTGAAAAAATAGAAGACAATATGACATATCTTGTTGGAAAAACAACTGATCTGGAAAACAGATCCAGGAAAAATCATTTAAAAATGATTAGACTACCTGAAAGCCATGATCAAAAAAAGAACCTAGACATCATCTTTCAAGAAATTCTCAAGGAAAACTGCCCTGATATTCTAGAACCAGAGGGTAAAATAGAAATTGAAAAAATCCACTGATCAGCTCCTGAAAGACATTTCCAAAGGAAAACTCCTAGGAATATTATAGCCAAATTCCAAAGTTCCCAGGTCAAGGAGAAAATATTGCAAACAGCCAGAAAGAAACAATTCAAGTATTGTGGAAACACAATCAGGATAACACAAGGTTTAGCAGCTTCTACATTAAGGGATCAGAGGGCTTGGAATATGATATTCTGGAGGGCAAAGGAGATATGATTACAACCAAGAATCACCTACCCAGCAAAACAGAATATAATCCTTCAGAGGGAAAAATGGACACTCAGTGAAACAGAGGACTTTCAAGCATTGTTGATGAAATGACCAGAGCTGAATAGAATATTTGACTTTCAAATACAAGACTCAAGAGAAGCATGAAAAGGTAAACAGGAAAGAGAAATCATAAGGGACTTATTAAAGTTGAACTGTTTACATTCCTACATGGAAAGATGATATTTGTAACTCATGAGACCTATTAGGGTAAGAAAAAAAATTATATGTATAGGTAGATAGATAGATAGATAGATAGATAGATGGCAGAGGGTGAGTTGAAGATGAAGGGGTGATATCTGGAGAATAAAATTAAGGGGTGAGAGAGGATTATACTGGGAGAAGGAGAAAGGGAGAGGTAGAATGGGGTAAATTATCTCACATAAAACAGACAAGTGGAGGGGAAATGGGGGAAGATGAGAGGGAATGAGTAAATCTTATTCTCATTGGATTTGGCTTAAGGAGGGAATAACACACACACTCAATCGGGTATTGAAATCTATCTTACCCTACAGGAAAATAGGGGGGAAGGGAATAAGAAGGGGGAATGATAGAAAGGAGGGCAGATTGGGGGTGGGGGTAATCAGAAGCAAACACTTCTGAGGAGGGACAAGGTTAAAAGAGAGAATAGAATAAATGGGGGGGGATAAGATAAAGGGAAATAGAGTTAGTTTTTCATGGCATGTCTATTATGGAAGTGTTTTACATGATTACACATATATAACCTGTATTAAGATGCTTGCCTTCTCAATGAGGGTGGGTGGAGAGGAAGGAAGGGAGAAAATTTGGAATCCAAATTTCAAAAACAAATGTTAAAAATTGTTTTCATGTGCAACTGGGAAATAAGCTATACAGGCAATGGGGTATAGAAATCTATCCTGCCCTACAGGAAAATAGAAGGGGAAGGGGATAAGAGAAGGGGGAGGGTATGATAGAAAGGAGGGTAGACTAGGGGAAGGGATATTCAGAATGCACACAGTCTTGGGGTGGGGGGAGGTGTGAAATGGGGAGAAAATTTGGAACTCAAAATCTTGTGGAAGCAAATGTTGAAAACTAAAACTAAATAAATGGTTAGTATTTTTAAAAAGAAAATATGAAATCCCATTAAGAGGTTATTGAAAATAAACATGTAATTTTTTTCTCAAAAAAAATTTGCCTGAGTTATCATTAAAACTGCTCCTGAAAATAAATAAATAAATAAAGTTGTCTTACAAGAAAATGGAAGGTCAAAATCACTGAAAAAATAAGACTTTTGAGGAAAAGAGGTGGCTGGTTTAATGACAAGTAGCAGTAGAGAGAAGGCAGAGTTGCACTTTGTTTTTGTTTCACTTCCTTTGTTTCTTCTGCAAAGGAAGAAGTTTAACACTTCAAAGACAAAAAAAAAAGAGTGGTTTTGGATTTTTTTTTAAAGTTGTATTACCAAAAAATAAAGAATGAAAGTCACTGAAAAAATAAGACTTTTGGGGAAGAAAGGCAGCTAATTTAATGACAAGTAACAGTAGAGAGAAGGCAGAGTTGCACTTTGTGTTTTGTTTCAAATCATTTTTATTTCTGCAAACGAAGGAGTAGGCACCAGAAACGAAACTCTTAGCATGGCTAATTGCACACTGAGACCCAAGATAGGTAAAGAGCTATTAAGACAGCACCAGGCTGCCCTTGATGATGGGGAGAGGGGAGCAAAGGGATAGAAACAAGAGAATAATTCACCAGCATCAAATGCAGGGTTAGCTAAGAGGGGGAGGTGACCTCTGTAGTTTCCCAAAGAGAAAAGCCTGCAGAAAGTGGTTAAGGAGGAGCTGGGGGAGACTGAAAACAAAAGGAAAAGATAAAGGCTTTACTTTGGTGAGAGAAGGGGAATCCACTGATGAATGCACCTATGGGAGAAGGGAGATGAAACCCTTACCCTGGATGAAGCCAGGGGATTTGGTGCCTGAAATATCTACTTGTCTTGTTAAGGGGGGAGTTGGAACCTTTGGGGGCAACTGGCATCTGAAAGAGTGCAAGAGCATGGACCCAGAGAGATCTCCAGGCAAATATAGAAAGAAGTGTCCAACAAGAGAAGGTATGGATCAGTGGTGGGAGATGTGCCCTACAACAGGGCAGTATCCTCTCTGATAGCTGCCATAATTGGCATTGTTGTGAGAGTGAGGCACAATGGAAAAGGAGAACCCATGGGATGAGCCCTACAAGGCAGGAGCAGAAAGGGCCCAGAGGTCAGAGACTAGAATGGCCTTGGAAGCTTTGATTATATGAAGAAAAAAGACCTAGAGAGGTGATTATAAGGGTGATGAATCAGAGAACAAAGGTCTAGGGTAGACAGAAAGAAGAGATGGATGGTGAAGAAACTGAAAGAAAATCCTTTTTTGAAAAGCTGCAGAAAAAAAGAATTTTAAAAAACCTAATGTACAGGACTAGCTGAAGGGAAGGAGAAAAGGGGGCAATCTACCCAAGTGAGAGAAATAAGAAGGGAGACATATATAAACAGATAAAAGCAAGAGAGAGAAGCTAATAACACTCTAAAGGAAAAGGGGTAACAAGTGATAAGAGGGCACTAGGGTGAGGGAGAGAGAGCCAGTGGAAACAGGGACAGCTTAAAAAAAAGATTAAAGTATCTAAAAGAATATAATACTATGTTTATAGCAGAAGAGGGGAAAAATCATAACTTGAAAAAATCCCAATTTTAGAGGTAGATGGAAGAAAATGTAAATTTAGCTCTTTTAACTTTAAAAGCAGATGGATTAAACAATCCAATAAAAAAAAAATGACAGATTAGATAAGAAAACAAAACCCTACAATCTGTTGCTTACAAGAAACAGCAAGAAATAAACTTTAAAAAACAAAGACATACACAAAATAAAACAGGGGATGGAAAAAAATGTACTCTGCATCAAGTGAATCAAAAAAAAAAAGCAGGAGTTGCCGTCATGCTATATAACCATTTTATTTTTTTAAAGTAATATTTTCTTTTTCCCCAGTTATATGCAAAGACAATTTTAAACACACATTTTATTTTTAAATTGAGTTCAAAATTTTTTTTTCCTTCTCTTACCTTCTCCTTCCCTGTTACAGTAAGCAATTTGATATGGGTTATACATGTTCATGGAAAACATATCGTCTTAGTCATGTTGTGAAAGGAGACATAGACCAAAAAGGAGGGGGAGAGGGGGAACATATGGAAAGTGAAAAATAGTATGCTTCCATCTTCACTGAGACTCCATTACTTCTTTCTCTGGAGGTAGATTGCATTTTTCATCATGAGTCCTTTGAAATTGTCTTGAGTCATTGGATTGCTGAGAATAAGCCATTCACAATTCATTATCATGCAGTATCGTTGTTACTGTGTACAATGCTTTCCTGGGTCTGCTCACTTCATTTTGCATCAGTTCATGTAAGTCCAGGTTTTTCTGAAATCTGCCTATTCATCATTTCTCATAGGACAGTAATATTCCTTTACAATCATATACCACAACTTGTTCAGCCATTCCCCAATTGTTGAACTTCTCTTTAATTTCCAATTCTTTGCCAGCACAAAAAGAGCTGCTATAAATGTTGTTGTTGAAATTGGTTCTTTCCTGCCCTCCCCTTTTTCATTTCTTTAGAATACAGACCTAGCAGTGATATTACAGGATCAAAGGGATTACAGTTTGATAGACCCTTGGCCATAGTTCCAAATTGCTCTACAGAATGGTTGGATCAGTTCACAGTTCCACTGTTAGTGCATTCATGTCCTAATTTTCCTACATCCCCTCCATAATTTATCATTTCTTTTTTCTGTCATATTAGTCAACCTCATGGGTATGAGCCGGTACCTCAGAGTAGGTTTAATTTGCATTTCTCTAATCAATAGTGATTTAGAGCATTTTTTCATATGACTATGAATAGTTGGTTCTGTTACTAACCAGTGTGTAATCATAAACCAATTAATCATCTCTCTAATTGGTGAAAAATAAAATCTCTGGGGCATTCCTTATTCCGAGGGATTGAAAAATGGCTTCTTTAGGGAAGACTAGCAGGAGAATACCTTGGAAAACTGAGGGGCTGTCTAAAGTTAACAGATGCATCTAGGAAAAGAAAATAATTCTGGCAAAGAGGGAAAGGTATGAACAAAGATAGGTAGACAAGAATGGACAAACATTTGGGGGAAACAGTTTAAGTCCAACCTTGATCACTGGATCAAAGATCTAGAGCTTGAAGGAAACTCAGAGATCATGTAAGCCAAACCTGTTCTTTGGCAGATGGGGAAAATGAGGCAGTCCTCCAGGTCAATTTCCCCTTAGGCTTTGCCCTGTTCCTTTTCAGCTGTTGGAGACTTTTAGGCAATGAATCTTATGATAGACTCAGGTCAGGGCCAGGAGTGTGCTGGGACCAGCTGCAACCTGCTCCTGAGAGTCAGCTCCCAATTAGGGTTTTATTGAGTGTCTCCACTGAAGAAGATGATGGGAGGAATGGGTTGTGGGTGCCTTGCCCTCCTCCAGAGCTGGTTGTTGAACATTTAGCAGCCCTCGCCTGCCCCCATTCCTCTTGCTTCTTCAGGGAAGTGGGTTGGCTCTGACTACAAGTGGGACTCTCTTCCTGAGTATCTTTTAGGAGCTCTCCCCTCAGTAGTTCCTGCCTCTGATCACAACTGAGTCTGGTGAGTTCACTTCTGCTAGTCTGAGGGTCCTGAGTTTGCAGGGACACTCCCTCCTTTGGGGTTCCAATCCAGAATTTTCTGCCCAGTCTTCCAGGTCTCCAGGCCATGCTTGCAGTTTCTCTGTGGAGGAGCATGGGCAGTTCTCCAAGCTGCCTCCAGGGCTGAATCCAGGAGCCTCTAGAGCAGGAGTGGGGAACCTGAGGTCCCCAGGCCACATGTGGCCTTCTAGGTGCTTGGGTGCGACTTTTGAACTGAGTCCAAGTTTGACAGAATCAATCCTTTGCTGAAGGGGATTGATTTGGTGAACTCTGGTTACAGTGGAGGACCTAGTGGACCACATGTGTCCTCAAGGCTGGTAGGTGGCCCAGGCCTGCCCTGGATTCTTGGGAGCATAGGCTGGGCAATGGTGACCAGCCTGCCTCAGCAGGGGTCCCTCCTGCAGCTCTTCCAAGTCCAAATGGACAAGCATTGTAAGGACTTAGACAAAAGAAGACTAACTAATTCATGAGCAGCACATTAACAAAGTTTTGATGGAGGCCTGATACGGAGAAACCTTCCACTAGACCTGTCAAAGGGCAGCATGTCCCCTTGCATAACAACACAAGCGCCTTTCAGAAAAGCCAAGTTTTCTCCTTCCACTTTACGCCAAGGGTTGTCCATACAAGCCCAGTTCTCCACTTCTTGGGTACCCAGTGGCAGGGGGTGGAGGTGGGAGGGGGAAGAGTGGGCACACCCTTTTGGTTGTTTCATTTGCCACTTAGGGAGGGTCTGCCAGGAACCAGGGGTGGTGAAGGGAAAGTGCTAACATCTCCTTCATCCCAATGAAATCCAGGAGCTTTTGCACTTGGAAGAAGTTGCTCCTCTTCGTCTTGGGAATGCTGTTCTTTGTGGCTTCGCTGGCTTATGGTGAGCCTTGTGGAGTGCCCAGGTCGGCCACTCCAGATGGGGGCGAAGGACAAGGGTTTGGGGACAGGGCTGTCAAAATGTGGAAGAGAGATCGTTGAAGGGGAACGTTTAGGGAGCCAAAGGGACAAAAGCCCTGGCAAAAGGGACCCAGGCCACATGTGGGCAAGCTCTCCTGCCTCAAATGTCAGAGTTCCGTCCTGTCTCTCCTTCTCCTCTCCATCCAATCCAACAAACCTTTATTGTGTGTCTTGTATATGCTGGCCTCAGAGCCTCATGCTGCAAGGTCAGGATGGCTGTCCCACCCACCTTGAGCATGTCAGGGGCATGGAGTTAATTTATTTGTGCCCTCCGTGGTCACTGACCCGGCACTTGAGGGTGGGGGATTGGGAGAGGCACTGAATCAGGAAGGAATCTGTTATCTGAGCAAGACACACAGTCAATGAAAGGTCTGGGGGCTTTGCCCCTTCTCATTGGTGAGAACAGACAGGCCAATAGAGACAGGCATGATCCCAGAAGGGCTGGACCCTTGGTCAAGAGCCATGACATTACTCAGTCCATACTGTGAGATCAAGTCCAGCTCAGGAATGATGATACCACATGCAGATGGTCACCAGCGGCTGTCTGTAGTCAGCCTCTCTACAGAGAACATTCTGGTCCTCATTCAAAAGGGACAGGGACTTTTGTTGACCAGACTTGGGACAAGAAGGCAGCATTTGTGGCTTCAGTCTCCATGTCCTGTCCCAGCTGAATCTCATCCCTCATTGTTGCCATCATCCAAAAGTAGGATCCTTCTTAGAGGATCATGAGAGAGGGATCCCTTTCCTGAAGGCTCTTGGGATGGAAGTGGCTCTAGCCATAGCCTTCCACATCATGGGGACCCTAGCACATCTGCTTTCCTTAGGCTGGGCTCCTAGCTCACATCGACGCGACACTGCCATACTCAGGCTGGATGGAGGTCCTCACCCTAGACTTCTTGCCCTTCTGACACCTCAGCCTCTGTCTCAATGAGCCTTTTCTCCCGTGTGTTAGGTGCTTGGTGTTTCTACCCCTATGGACTACAGACCTTCCACCCTGCTATGCTCTCCTGGTGGACAGCCCGTGGTAGCAGCAGGAGAGAGGACAGGTGGGAACCAGCACAGTCCCCCTCGTATTTCCAGGTGAGTGTCCAACTGAGTGTCTAGAACGCTTCACACAAGATGGGCAGACAACCCGCTCACAATCCACTTCATTCCTCTCAACCCAGTGTGGGAGCCAGGATCAAAGTTCAAGCTTTGCCACTTGCTGCCTTTCAGACCTTGGGCAATTCAATGTCAGTCTCTCTAACACTCAGAGCTCATCACTGCCCCGCCTTCAATTGAAATCAGTTGCCTTACACAAAAGGCCTTCCCTAGCACCTTGTCACTCAGTGGGGTGACTCTGGGAACCCGAGGAGTCTCCACAAACTGGCCAGCACAGCCCAGACTAGCAGACTTTACCAAGCTGGGAAGACGTGAAGGCCATGTGCATATCATGTTGGCTGCCCACCAGAAGCTTATCCACCAGGTGATTTGATATGTGGAGCCATGATGACCTTGCAGGCAGATAAAAAGATCAAACAATAACAGAAAAAAACCCCAATTCATGGAAAACTTTAGACATACATAAATACATACACACACACATATGTATATGTATATCTATATATATCTGTATATCTGTATATCTATACATATATATATATGTATATTTATGACTGACTGGAAAGGGTAGTTTCTCATTTTGCTTTCATATCACCACCTTTCTCAATATAGCCTTTCCATCTCCCCCTCCCACAGAGTCATCCCTTAAACCAAAGTATAAAACAAGAGGGGAAGACAATAGTTCAGGAAAACCAACCAAGACAGCAGCAGAGTCCTGCCTTCTGTGCAGATTCCATGCCAGTCGACTCCTAGCACAGCATTGAAGGGAAGGGAAAAATGTCCTCCTTGATGATCTTTGAGGCCACGCTCCAGCATGATCTTTTCACAACATTTGGTTTCAGATGTTGGTTATTCACTCCATTTACATGGTTGTCTGCGGTGCTTGTTTATCTTGTACTCTTCATTGATTTCTTTCACTTTGCCCCAGTTCATGTAAGTCTTGTCATGTGTATCTTTCTAAAACAAGAGTTGTGGTTTCTTCTAGCATCAGAATATTTCATTGTATCCATAAGCCACAGTTGGTTTAGCCATTCATTCCCCTGCAGATGGGTATTGACTTTGTTTGCTACCAAAGAACTTTCTTGGTGGTTGGATTGGGATGACATAGAATAAGTAAGTTAATTTCGGTACTTTTGTCACTGTGATTCTATTGCCTTGACTTATGCCTGAGCAATGAATATGTGTCCAGTTGTTGAGATCTGTCTCTGTGTGTGAAGGATGTTTTGTAATTGTGTTCCTGGAGTTCCTGTGTGTATACTGACCACAGTTTTTTCAAAAGAATTTCTCTCTCTCTCTCTCTCTCTCTCTCTCTCACTCTCTCTCTCTCTCTCTCTCTCTCCTGCTGGATTTTCTTGGTGGATGTATAGAAATGCTGATGGTTTTCATGGATTACTTTTTTATCCTGCAATTTGGTTTAAGGAATTGTTTTAACTGATTTATTTTAGTTGACACTCTAGGGTTCTCTGGGTAAAGGTTGGTGTTTTCCTCCTAAACTCTTTGTCCTTCCAGGAGCTGGAAAGTGAGGTGGTGCAGAAGACATCTGAGTGGCACGGGTAAGGCCCCAAACTGCCTGGCAAAGAGAAAAGGAGGGAAAGAGGGGTAGAAAGCTAGAGCTGAGAGAGCACAAGTGAGATTCCCAGGGAGAGAGGGGTCACTGGAGCCCGAACACTTCAGTTAGCAGGTTTATAGGATCGATCCAAACTGAAGCCGACCTCAGAGAACAGATGAAGGTACTGAGGCCTGGGAGGGAAATGATCTGCCCAGGCTCTCCCAGGGAGTAGATGTCAGCAAAGACTTGCACCCAGGCCTCTGGCTCTGTCCTTTCCATTGAGTCGTGGTTTTCTGCAGGAGACACAGTTCCATTTCCTGGCCTCTGTTTGACTCCGTCCTCCAGTGCCTATTCTCCAGGTTGACTTTGACCTTTCCTTTTGTCCCTGTCTAGTTCTTCCCAAGAGGAGAAAAGGCCAAAGGAGATGGATTCCCTAGAGGCCCAGCTGGTTGGCTTGAGGCAGGAGCTGGTGGCCTTGAGCCAGAGGCAAGCTGAGGTGCAAAAAGAATTACACCTTTGGCCAGAGAAGATGGTGGCCCTGCGCAATGAGGTGAATCATCTGGTCTACCAGTTAGGCCACGCGTCCCCTGGGTGATTCCCAAAGATGTAGGCCCATTGGGTGGACTTTATGATATGGACAGGATGTTCCTCATCTGTCAATTGGGATAATGACAGCCCCTAGCAGGTCCAATGAGATGATTTTTGCAAACCTCAAAGCAGTGGAGAAATGCCAGTTACTTGATTCACCATGCCTTCCCTGGCACCAAGGTGGCACATGCTGACCCCAGAACTCAGAGTGACTCTAGACACCACAGGCCCCCTGTCCAGGCCCTCTTGCTTCCTCATTTCTTCTGTTGCTCTGGTGTTTGCTGAGCTCTTTCCTCTGGTGGCTTCTAGGTGGAGTCTAAGGTCCCTGGTTGGATTCAGCAGGTCCTTGGTATTAAGCAAGAGGAGGTGCAGGCCCAGCTTCATGACCTGGAGCACAGAATTGTGAGTCATGTGGCCCAAGAGTGGCCCAAGTCTGTGAGCAAAGCTGCTGCCATCTTAAGACTGAGCCTTCTGAAGGAAGGAATGACCACCGGTGTGACAAAGGAGGTGAGGCCTGCCCCACTGGCTGTCCTCCTGGCTGGGGTCACTGGTTTGCCCTCAGAAGAGCCTGCCAGGAGGGAGGGGAAAACCCTGGCTGAGCAGGTAGCATGCTTGCTCGCCTCCCACATGGGCTGGGCCAGCCCTGCAGGTGACCTGGCCCCTAAGTAGTGCATGCCTGTCTTTTAGGAAGTGAATCAGATCATTAAGGAGGCCCTGAAAGAACACAGTGAAGATCGCATCGGGCTTGTGGATTATGCCCTGGAGTCCTCAGGTAGGTGGCCTGCAGAAAGCCAGAGGGCTTGGGACCAAAGGGATTGGCAAATCAGGATGGACCTTAGGAGACAGGAGGAATTGACAAATCAAGATGCCCCCTATGGGCCGTGGCAGTTAAGAAGGGTGATTCCCAGGCAGCACCCCCTCACCTTGAGGGCTGCCTTAAGCCATCTCTGTGTCCTCCCAACTCTCAGGACCCCCCCCTCCCCACACACTTCTCTCCATGTTGCTCTTTCAGGAGCCAGCATTGTCAGTAGCCGCTCCTCAGAGACATACGGCATCAGGACGGAGTGGTCTGCCCATTTCACTCTGTTGGGCATCCCATTGTGGCGCTATTTCCAGTCGCCAAGAGTCATCCTCCAGGTAGGGCTGAACAAAGGTCCCCCAGCTTTGCTCTCTATGTGCCATCTGCCACCCTCCTCTATGGGAGCTGGGACCTCAAGGCAGAGGGGCCCCACGATCGGGATCTGTTCCATCTGTTGCCTCCTTTCACCTGATTTGTCTTGTGCCCACAGCCAGACGTCTACCCTGGCAACTGCTGGGCATTCCGGGACCCCCGGGGCTTTGTCGTGGTGCACTTGTCTGGCGGCATCCAGCTCACTGCCGTCACTTTGGAGCACGTGCCCAAAGCCCTGTCCCCAAACAGTGACATCCCCAGTGCCCCAAAGGACTTTGTCATCTTGGTGAGTACCTGAGCCTGGCAGCTCTCCTTTCCAGAGTGGCGCAAAGTCGTTTCTTAACAGCAGCATTGCCAGGTGAGCAATGCAAGGCTGTGCCCATTTGACACATGGGACATTGAGGCTGATCTCCTCACTCCAGGCCCAGCCCTTCTGTTCCTCCTCCTCTACTTAGAGAAAAGCCAGGAAAAGACAACCACAGAAGCAAGAACAGCCAAGATTACAATGTGCCTTAGGGTCCTTTACTATAGCCAGTTGCCTGAGTGGCCAGGTGTCCCATGGACGAGTTGGGCAGGGATGGGGATTGCCATTCCCTACACAGTCACCTGGTCAAGGCAGAGATGGAATGTCCATTGTAAGGAGGATTTGGGAGAAAAGATGGAGCCAGAAGAGAAGGTGAAATGTGCAGGGGGAGAGGGATGCTTCAGGACCCAAATCCTGATTCAGATGAAGAAAGTGTGGCACCCATACTTGAAGGGGTTTGTCCCAAGTCATTCAGCAGCTTTGGGGAAGAGGCTGAGAAGGCTGAGGCCTAGGAGGGGAAAGGCTCTGTCTATTGAATTAGTGAGAGAGATGCTAGAGGGTGAGGGGATCAAGGCAGGCAACATGAAGTTGGATTGTGTTTGCTCCTCTTTCCCCTCCCCAATATATCCTGCCTTATCTGCCTCCTCCTCCCCCTGCCACCTCCCCCATTTTCCCTCCATGGACTGATTTGGATTCTTGTCCTAACAGCATGACCTTTCGTGCACTCCACTCCCAGCCATCCATTTGTCCATCCCTCTATTCCCCTTGTTTTTCCTTCTGTGCAGGGTCTCAATGAAGATTCCCAGGTGGAGGGGGTTGCCCTGGGGCAGTTCACCTATGAGAATGCTGGGGAGGCCATTCAGACCTTCCCCTTTCAGGTATGGAGGGTTGATCCCACAGCAGGGATCCAGGCATGTTGGTGATCTCCAGGGCTGGATTACCAGCCACTGGGACGCTGTGGCTTGGCAAGTGGCTGCAGTGGAAGCCAGGTCCCAATGGGTCTGATAGGAAGCTGAGGGATAAGCTTGGGGCTGAATTCAGCCACTGGTCTTTGATGGAAGCCTGGGGCAGAAGGGCTGTGGGAGTCCACCAAGGGATCTTGGGGCTTCCTGACCCCACTCTCCTCTTCCCGCAGGGCAACAGCACAGCTCCATACCAACTGGTAGAGCTTCGAGTATTGAATAACTGGGGTCACCCGGACTATACCTGCATTTACCGTTTCCGGGTCCATGGCAAGCCTGCCAATTAGCACCTCCCTCCGGGATCCCTTCACCCTTTCCTCCTTCTACCACCAGCAAGCAGCTCTCCCACCTCCTCCTCCCTCCCCCAGGCTCATTCCCTTCTGGCCGCTGAGACATCTGGGAGAGAGACAAAAGGTGGGAGCCCACCTCTGTGGAGCCATCTTGTCCCACCCAGACCTCTCTGATATGGACTAGACCACCAGCTGAGCGATTTCTCTTTCAATCCCCATCATCTGCAGGGTCAGGTTGCCCAGCTTCCTGCCAGGCCCTGCCCACCTCCAAGAGGTGTAGAAATAGTTTTCTATTATGTGTTGGGGGTGTGGTAGGGACTAATGAAGACCTTGCTATGCTCAGCAGCAGTCCCACAGAAACACAGCTTACACCACCTTGGCTCTAGGGCAATGACAAATTGGGCAGCTGCAAAGGGCAGACTGGTAGCCAGTCTGACATGGGCATGCTCCAGTAGGTGGCTAATGCCACTCTCCAGGGGAACTTGCATGATTCCCTTCACCACCGGCCATGATGGGTGCCATCTTTGAAATGGGAAGTAACTGGGAATGACCACACTTGTCTTGGCTTTTGATTCTGACAAGGCCAACAGCCTGGATTTGAGGGAAGTTCTGCATCCAGGATCGTGTGAAGTGGCATTTAGAAACAGTATGGCAGCTGGGGGTGTAGCCATGGCTTGGTGGCCCCTTGTACCTCCTGGGGCTTCATTTAGAGAGGACTGGAAGGTTTCAGGTGTGTGGGAAAGGAAGTATTATTAGACAGAGAATTACTGATGGATTAGAGAATGCTGAAAGGGAGGTGGGCTCAGAGTGCAGCCAGGAGCCATGGGGAGAGGGCCTTCCCTTATGCTGCTGGTACCAAGTTTCTCCTGCCTGCCCTCAAGTATCCAGAGACCCTACTTCTCCAGTCTAGCTATGGCTTCATCCACCTCCTGACCTGGACTTCAGTCACTGTGCTGTGTCTCCTTTGGGACCATCAGCTAATGTGCTTGTGACTATGCTGAGCAGGAGACTGGCCGGGATCCTGTTGAGATTGGCCCTTGCCTTGCCCTGTCTAGGGCTGGTGTTGAGCTGATGCTGCCCTGTATCCCTGGGGCAGACGTGACATGGCCCAGGTGCCTCTGCGGGGAAACAGGCCATTGGAGACTCATCAGGCTCTTGCTCTGCACTTGGATTCTAGTTCCTTTTGGGACATGTTATCACATGGGCAGGTGTTAAGTTGATTGGGATAGGGTGGGGGGAGTGGCTTATTGGAGTTAAGGCTGGGATGGGAGAGGGAGGGCACATTTTTTGGGCCTCCTGGCCCATTGTATTATGTAGATAGAGATGTTTGTATTTATCTAGAGATCTATTTCATGGTTCTTTTACATCAGATAGAAAAGCTAAGGGCTACATTCTTGGGTGCCTCCCCAGGTCCCCAGGGTGATAGTCACTGCAGCTTCAGCTTGGATGTGGGGGGCTGGCCATGAAATACTGATGGCCACAGAGGTATCGCTGTCCTTTCTGCCTCTTACCATCAGGGGGGAAGGCAGCAGTTCATACCACAGGGCTGGTCACTGCCTCCAGAAGGCAGCAGGGGCGACCCACTCTTCTGCAGGTTTTAAGGGCCAGCAGCAGCAAGTTCCGGGCTGACCCCAGCTGCCCCTCAGCCCAATCTGCCCCCTCTGCTTTTGTCAACTCCCCAGGAAGCTACTATCTGAGTAACCCCACATAGGAACCTACAGATGGCTTAGCTTTTCCTCATCACAAAAACTACTATTTAATTCTCTAGTTTGATTTAGCTATAGACATACTCTAATTTAGGCCTATACACAAATAACTCTTCTCTTGGATCTGTCCTTGCTTCTTCTCTACCTCACACAGGGAGGTTGCTCTTGAAATCACCTGCTTGAGTAGTGGGGAAAAAGAGTCAGGATTGTGGTGGAAACCCTGTGTTTAAAGGGCAGCTGTCTTTCTGCTGCGTGAGGCCTTGGGGGGCAGTGCCCTGAGTACCCTGTCCCTCCTCAAAAAGGTTTTGCTTCAGATTCCCCCTTCTCCCAGTCTGCCCTCCCTTTTCTCACCCCCCCCCTTCTCTTATCCCCTTCCCCTTCTATTTTCCTATAGGGTAAGATAGATTTCTATGCCCCATTGCCTGTGTATCTAATTTCCCAGTTACATGTAAAAACAACTTTTCACATTGATTTTTAAAACTTTGAGTTTCAAGTTTTCTCCCTTCCTTCACTTTCCCCCCACCCTCATTGAGAAGGGAAGCAATTCAATATAGTTTATACTTCTGTATTCATGTAAAACACTTCCATAATAGTCATGATGTGAAGGACTATATTTCCCTCCATCCTAGTCTACCTCCCCCTCATTTATTCGATTTTCTCCTTTCACCCAGTCCCTCCTCAAAATTGTTTGCTTTTGACTAACCCCTCCCCCGATCTGCCCACCCTTCTATCACCCTCCCCTTTATCCCCTTACCCCCTACTTTCTTGTAGGGGAAGATAGATTTCCATACCCACCTGAGTGTGTCCTTATTTCCTCCTTATGCCAATACCAATGGTTCACTAATTCCTTCTCATCTCCCTCCTCTTCCCCTCCAATGTCAAAGCATTTTCTTGCCTCTTTGAGAGGAGATAATTTATCCCATTCTGCCTCTCCCTTTCTCCTTCTCCCAGTACATTCCTCTCTCATCCCTTCATTTTATATTTGAATGTCATCCCTTCATATTGAATTCACCCTATGCTCTCTCATGAGAAAGGTCTCTTGCATTACAAATAACAACTTTCCATCTTTCCATTTCAGGAAATGGATGGATTGCTTACAGGTTTTTGACTCTTCTGTCTTCCCACCTCGGTATTCTTTTCTTTTTCATTTGATTGAATTTTATTGTAGACTCAGACACCAAGACTCAAATACAGAATAGAGAAAGGAAGCAAAAATATCATAAACTTGCAGTCCTTTATGTTCTCAGCTGCTAGGTCCTGTGTGATTGTGGAACCATCCTTTTAAAATTGTTTTTCTCTTCTTGCTTGTCATATTTTTTCCTTGAGCTGGGTGTTCCAAAATTTGTCTATAATATTCCTATGAGTTTTTCTCAAAGGATTTCTTTGAAGTAGTGATCAGTGGATTTTTTTTCTATTGCTACTCCCCCCTCCTTGTTCTCATGCTTTAGGACATTTTTCTTTAAAAATTTCTTGTATTATTGTATCAAGATTATTTTTTATCATAGCTCTCAGGTAATCTGATTATTTTTATATTTTTTTCTCTTTGATCTTTTCTGTAGGTCTGTGGATTCTCTTATAAGATAGTTCACTTTCTCTTCTATTTTTTTTTCCTTATCCATATTTGGTTTAATTACTTCTTGATCTTTTATAATTTCAATGGATTCCCCTTGCCCCCAAAATTCTGATTTTCAAGGTGTCATTTTCTTCCTTGAGATTCTGGATCTCCTTTTCTAATTGGTTGACTTTCCTTTCACTGTCTTCTTCTTTTTCTTGGATTCTTCTTCTTTTGTTTTGTTTAGTGTTACCTCCATCTCTTTCCTTTGATTTCTAAAGTCTTTTTTACATTCTTCTTTGAACTGTATTTGGGCAGGTGACCATTTGACATTATTCTTTGGGGTAGAAAGGGGTTTCCTTGGTTCAATATCTTCCTCTGAAGATGAACAGCAGTCTTGTCTAGCCCCAAAATAGCTCTTTGTGGTTGAATTCTTTCTATTTTGCCTTTGTAATTTTTGTAGTAATAGCTTTTTGTCATCAGGTCTAGCCCTAGGTTGTGGGTGTTGCTGCCTCTTGCCCTAGATTTCATTTCTCCCCTCTAGCCTGGAACCAAAGCCCAACCTCCAGACTCCTGTCAGTGTCCACAGCCAGGGGCCTTCTGCCCCACAGCTTGTGCACTTACCTGGTCTGTGCTGGCTCCTTCTGGCCCCTGCAGCTCAGTGAAGCACAGTTGGGTCTGCAGTTTCTTTTTAGCAGAGGTTTCTTTGATCTTCCAGGGCTCAGATGCCCAGCTTTCCTCACTTCCCCAGGGTCTATGTTCCTTTGGCTGGGGCTAGGCATCCTCCCAAGCCAAAAAACCCCAAGGCTTCCTGATTCTTGTTTAAGCTGCTTGCCTTTTATTGTTCAAGTTACCCCTAGCCTGGAGGTGTTTACTCTTCATACCAAACCCTGTCTTGGGACTTTTCTGTTTATCTTCTGGAATTGTCCCAGAAAGACCCCTGTTGTGCCCCTATGTGTCCTTGTTTTTGCTCCTACTTTGTTGACCCTAAGGTGCTATTTTCTCAGGTCATGGCCAGGAGAGGTGGCAATTGGCATCCTCTTCAGCAGGTGTCCAATTATAACTTTGTCAAATACTGGTGGAAGGGAAGAGGGCCTACCTGAGGAGCTAGGCCCAAGGCCACTGCATGAGAGACACCTCCTACTCATTTGGCATGATAGTGATAGGACTCTCTCTCACCAGAAAACATCCTGGTTATTGTTCAGAAAGTCAGCTTTGGGAGTTGTTTTGCTCCAGCTCCCTGATTCAGGGTATGATGGTTTCCAATTCAGGCCAGAACCAAAAATAGTACTCTAAAATTCCTAGAGAAAGAACCGATAGATAGAAGTAGTTAGAGAGTAATTTTACACACACACAAACACACACACACACACACTCACATACACATAAATGTATACCTATTTTGTCTAATGGCGGCCATCTGTAGGGTGGGGGAAAGAGAAGAAAAAAAGGATAAACATTACAATATAACTTTATTATATATTTCAGTGGCATAGCAAGTTGTACATAATAGATTTGCAGTTTCATATGCAATCATATTTTTTTAAATTTCAATTTGTTGGGAAAATTCTTGTTTTATTCCATAAATTAAAAATGAACTTTAACAAAAAATCTTCAAAGGAAGTAAGGATCTTCTCTGAATGCAGTGTGCTCAGCTGTTCCATAGCCTTACCCTCCTAGGAAAGGACGTGAATGGTCCCCTGAGTTCTGTTTCTTGGGCACAAAAGAGATTGGCTAATTTTACCCCATGCAGCAATTATACTCCATCTCTACATATCCCTGAGCCCCATAAAAATTCCAGCCATAGCCATTAGAGTCAGACATTCTTAAGAAGACCAGCTCAGCCAAAGAGTACATCCACATAAAGGTGCCCAGTGGATAGATCACTAGACCTGGAATCAGGAAGGTCTGAGCTCCAATCCGGCTTCAGACACTTCACTTCCTGTGTGACCTTGGGTAAGTCATTTAACTTCTTTCTGCCTCAGTTTCCTCATTTATAAAATGGGTATAGTGACGATCCAATGAAATCCTATTTGTAAAGTGCTTTGCAATCCTTAAAGTGCAATCAATATCAATGCTATTATTGTTATGTCAGATCACACAATCACTCACATTTTTATGGCACTTTAACCAAGTTTCACCAAGTAATGTCTTCCTGAGAATATTTGATCTTTTGGT